>NC_029792.2:23246928-23250423 GCF_000816755.2 Arachis ipaensis
TTTAATATATTTACATTTATTATTTATCAATTTTTTTATTTTTATTTCTCACATTTGTTAAAGATTTTTTCTAATTATTGTTATTTAATTTACTTATTTTAGATATTAATTATTAATAAGTCTCCACAATTATTTTTCAACTATTAATATTATTGATATATTAGTATATTTTTAAAACTATTGAAGATGAGATGTCAATTTCTCATAAATTTTTTTCTTTCCAAAATAAAAGCACTACTTTCAATATATTTATATTTACTATCTTCTCAATCTATTTTAAGAAAATATCTTTTTTATAATTATATAAAAATTAATATTTAATACATTATTATACTAATTGTCAATCATTAAATATTTTTAATCATTCTAATTATTATATTAATTTATATAAGGAAAAGTCTAGAGGACCAGCAACTTTGTTAAATTTTGGCCAGCATGTAACCAGCAAAGAAAAGTGAGCCATTGGATAAAATCTTACACCAATCTCACACCATTAAAACCATCTTGATGGCTATTTGATGGCTACAAATCACAAAAATTATTGGCCCCTGTCATTCCTCTCAATATAATTCTAATCCTCAATCATTATGCAAGTTGATATACATGTTGATACAAGTTGATACTAATTATTATATTAATTGTATAATACTAATTGTCGATCATTAATAATTTTTAATTATTATTTTTTAATTATTATTTTTAATCAAGCATAATCAATAATTAATTTTTATAATTATTTTTGTACTACTAATTGCCATAAATATGATACTAACGTTGATAGTGGTAAATTGATATTGATATCAATAATTAATTTCTATAATTATTTTTGTGCTACTAATTTAGGTTATATATAGTATTTCTTTTGCAATTCGTGAGCCTAAATCTAACAGCCAAAGCATTCTTTTTTTTTCTAATTTGTTATTCTTCTTTGATTGAGCAATTGTTTCCAAGGAGCTTTGTAGGTCAAGTTCAAGTTTCATTTCCTCCACGCTTTCTACGTTTGTCTGAAAATATTCGAAGTAGAGCATATAATGAGATTGAATTTTCTCAATTTAGATTCAGTTTTAAAAATTTTGTGTCAAATTTGAAGATACAATTTCAAAGATTGGTACTATATTTAAATTTTTTTTTTCTCTTAAGCTTTTTGTATTAAAAATAATTTTATAACATACTGTGATTTTTTCAAAAACTACCGGCCTTCAGGTGCATCAATAATGCAATGCCATTGAGAAAAATAAAGGTCAATTTAGTTTGACAATTTTAACAAGAAGATGGTCTGAATTTGTACGGATTCTAAATGTTTGATCTTATGATGTTATTTCGGTTGGTTGTCGTTACTAGAATGACTCTAATCTATACGTATCTAAGGACTAGAATAGTTTGAATATTATTTAAATAATTTAGTTCTAATATTAGTATTTGATTAAATTAGTTTTAGAGAAATTTAAATTGTTGCCTCAATTTATATATTATGACTATTCTTTTTGGATATGTTATTTTTAAATTTTTTTAATATGAAATTTCTTTTTTTTTTATTTCTAAGTTTATTTTTTTTTCTTGGATATATGTATCACCTTTTTTTATTTTTTGTATTTCAGATTAGTAATGCAATTATGAAGAAAAATGTAATTCATCAATAGATTAGAGTGATTAAAAATTTAATTATATTATGTGAACACAAGATTGATTAATTAAGATTAAAGCATGAAAAAAGAAAAAGAGTCATGATAAGTGATTTTGCTTTTCTTACCAATATATAAAATACATGAAAGAAAAGAAAAATTAAAGCATCACCATTTAAAATAAAAATAGTTAACCATCATGCGTATGAAAGGGAATTGAAAAATATGCATGGATACAAAAAATAAAAAATTATTGCATGATTATAGAATAAAAAATAATCATATATATAAGATAGTAAATTTTCTCTCATATTTATCATTTATAAAATTTATAATTTTGACATAGTCTTTATTCTATTTTTTTTCTTTTTCATATCTAATGGCTACTATCTACTATCCTGTCAATAAATTATATGAAGAGAAAATATGAAAAATAAAGACCAGAATTATAAGGCTATAGAAAGTCTCATCTAAGTTTGACAAAAACAGGACGACTTACATAGAAATAGTTCTTTTACTAAATTAGTTGATTCTTTTACTAAATTTTTTCAAGTAATGCTAAGTTGAATTTATAAATAGAGTTTAATTTTGATACACTGATAGTGTAAAATCTTTTACACAGTTGTGTAATCACATCCGTTCTTTTGGATGACCATTCACGCATTCAATGTGAAAGGTAGTTATTTTTACTGATGTGTCATTATATAATTGGATGAAAACTACTTTCACTGTCAGTGTAGCAAAATTAAATTCTTAAAAATATTTTAATTCATATTTTAAGTTAATTTTATAAGTACGCCATTTCACAAGTCAAAGACAATTCTTTTTAATAGCTTTGTAGATGCTAATAGCTTTTATATTTAATTTATTTTGTAATACGATAAAATTCATGGTTCAATCAAGAAATATTTGACAAAAATTTTTGAGAATGAATTGGTATAAATGAAAGTCTATGTCTTCTCAAATTTTGAGATTGAAGAATCAAGCGGAATTTAATTTCTTATATTATTCACTCATTTGTTCTTATAATTTCTTATATTATTCACTCATTTGTTCTTAATTTGGTACTTTTAATTTAATTTTTTTGTTCAATTAGATGTTATTGGACTCTTGACTGGAAAAGAAAAACTTATATCATGGTAAAAAAATAAGGAGAAGTGACCAGTATATTGTAATTGATCTTCATGATTTGCAGTACGTATGTAAAATTTTAATATTTTAATGTGAATATTTTTTTTGGTAATAATTATGTGTTGTAGTGCAAAATCTTTTTTTTTCTTTATATATTACTACTTATTTCTCTTAATTCTCGCTTTCATTCAGAAATGAAAAAAAAAATAAGATGCACACCGTGATATTAATTTACAATCTAATTACTTGATCATCTATGTGATCACCAAATAACCGAATCCATAATTATTCTCTAATTTACAAAATTTAACAAAGACATTGGTAAGCATATTGGTTTAGCATTTATTTATATATTTTATTTATTTATGTTATATTTGTAATCATATTATATCTATTTTTATCAATATATTTTTTAAAAAAAATATCGTTAGTATTAGCACATGGTGTATTAAATAAATTGAATGATAGAAACACGTAATTATTTTCTTTTTCAGTCAAGATTCAGTAAAATATTGTAATGTAGACTTGCAATATATATCAGTATATTAATAGTAAAGTGGAGAAAAAAATGTAATATCATATCAATTTATTTTTTAAATCATAATTGTAATTTATGATTGAAATCATAATTTAAATATTTTAAATGGGATAATTTCATTTAGAGAATTCATAATTCAAACATAATTCTTATACACTTAATAGCTACATTTGAGTTAATACACTTAATATCATATTTAAAAAA
>NC_029792.2:23252197-23252976 GCF_000816755.2 Arachis ipaensis
AATAAATCAAATAAAATTAATTATACTAATTATTTGTATCAATTAGTTGATTTGATTAATTCTTAAAAATTATTTTATTTAATTTTTTTATTTATTTAAATACATGAATTATAACTAATTAATAATTTAATTTTATTAGGATAAATATATCAAATTCTATTCCAAATATAAAAATACAAAATTTTATTCCTTCTATTTTTATTTTACTACTATAAAAGACTATATATGCTAGAAGAAAATATCATTTATTTACCGATTACTCTTTCATTGGGTAGCTTTTACAACAATTCTTTTTCTTCCTATGAGGCATGGAGCAAGAAGGTAACTATTGTGGATACAAACCACCACACACTCTTCAACTCTAGTGCTCATCATTCAGAGCAATATATAATATATTATCCATGAAACATTTATAGACCATGGTGTTATCATGTATGTATAAAAAAAATTCTGTAATTAAGTTTAAGTCATTTATCTGTTTGTGTGGTATATTGTAGTGTGAAATTACTTTCAATTTGTATTGTGGAATGATATTATGATTTAATTTAAGCTTTTATTTTAGAATTGTGTTATGATTTTATCTCATCATTTTCTCTTAGATATCAAATTGATGTATTTTTATTTATTATTATTGAAACGGATGTGATATAAAATTCGTAAAAGAAAAAATTCTCACATTCAATTTATTTTATTGTAGTCTTCTATTTCTTTTATTTCTTTTTATTTTCTTCTTATTCATTTTATTTTCTTTTTAAATATTATATAATTTATTATAGTTT
>NC_029792.2:23253489-23260944 GCF_000816755.2 Arachis ipaensis
TTACTTTTACTAATCTGTTATCTAACTATTATATAAAATTAAAATCGTATTAATGAATTTAATATTAAAGTTAATTTAGCTTTTTATTTAGGGTATTTTTTATTTTTTTTAGTCTAATCAACCAAAACTATTCAATTATGAATAGTCACTTCTATCTTATTTTATATTATTAACTAATTAAAATTACTAAAATTTGATAATACAATTCTATTTTATATTTTTATATTTAGTCCAACCCATCTAAGCTATATAATAATAATTTCAATTTTTATATTTTATAATGTAATACTACATACATTAATAGTAAAATAATATAGTAAATGATCATATTTTAATATTAAATATAAAATTAATACGTACAAAAATTTTCAAGTTTTTAAATCAATACGGATTATTGTAAACAATACTTATTTATGGCATAAACAAAGAAATATAGAATCTTAAGTTTTGCATATAAAAATTTAGGAACATGTTATATGTACAAATTTAATTGCATAGTATTAAATTTTTTTAATGGTATAGACCAACAACTCTAATTTTATTTCACGGTCAAATTAAAAAAAAAGTCGTAATTTTAAAGGTAGTAAAAAAACAACGAAATTGATCAAAAAAAATAGTTAACTTATATTATTCTATTAATTTATTCAATAAATTAAATTATTTTTATTTTTATTTATATTTTATACTTTTTTATGATTAATTTTGTACCGTGTTGGTATATTGAATAAAAATACCTATTATAATTACAAAAAATAAAATTAAATTTCAATCAATAATTTTATATTCTTTACTTTTTTCAGTTTCATTTTAGATTTTAATTTATTACTCAAAGGTAGTGAAATTCTATTGATACTGAAATAAAGTTACAAAATGGTTCATAGGGTAGAATAAGTAAAATAATATGATACCCACATTGCAACATCCAAATGAAACAACCTAGGATCTAAAATGTTTATCTTTCTCTTTTTTGCCATCTATTATATTATCTATTCTATTATATAAAAATCGAATTTTTACATTTAATGATAGAGTCAACGTAGTATGCTTCTAAGAGTGTTTCCTAATTTATTTTGCTTAACTCATCAATTTCAATTCACTATGATGAATTAATTATATCAACTAATTAATTTGATTAGATATTTAAGTATCACACAATTTAAAATTGTGTATATCAATTATTTGATTTGATTTTCATGATGTATAAATTGAAGGAATAAATTAAAATAAGATCATTTATTACTTATTTAAATTGAATACAACAAATACAAATTAATTTAGTTAGAAGTTTACTATTTTCTAATCTTCTAATATAAAAATGACAAAACAAAGTTGTAAAAATAATCTTTTTATCATTTTGCTATTTTAATTTTATTTTCTTTGCTTTTTTTATGTGTAATTTTATTTTACATTAACTTTATTTATTTAATAACAAAATATACTCATATTAATTTTATCATATAATAATATATTTTTCTCCTATGTTAATCGAAGAATTTCAAATTTTCAATAGTTATCAACTACCTCTAATAGAATGACTGAGAAGTGAGAACTACGAAAAGTTAAACCCATGGTCAAAATGCTGAAATAAAGAAAAGAAAACAGTGGATATATGATTAGAGAAAAATATATAATAATGAGAAATATACTAAAACTGGATTTTCCTCCAACTAATAAAAGTGAGGTGTCAATTCCTCATGAATTCATTTTTCCTCTAAAATGAAATCACTATTTTCTCTTTTAAATTTATTTTAGACAAATATCTTTATTATAATTATATTATAATTAGCATTTAACGAATAATGCATGATTATACTAATTTAGGAAAATATCTTTATTATGAAAGGTGAGGAACAAAGAAGCTTCCTAAGACGAGTAGGAGAAGAGGCAAAGTAGGATATGAATGGAAACGCGGAAGAGATGTGGAGGGAGATGACAGAAGTTATTAGAAGAACAGCAAAAGAAAGCTTTGGTGAATCTAAAGGAATAGGACCAAGAGACAAGGAGTCCTGGTGGTGGAATGTGAGTGTACAAGAAAATATAAAGATAAAAAGGGAGTGCTTTAAAGAGTGGTCTTTATGCTGCAACGCAGATAACTAGGAAAAATATAAGGCGGCTAAGAAAGAGACAAAAGTGGCTGTAAGTGAAGCAAGAACAAGAGCATATGAGGGTTTCTACTAGTCCTTGGGTACGAAAGAAGGAGAAAAAGGTATATCTAGAATCGCAAAGAGCCGTGAAAGAAGAACGAGAGATTTGGATCAAGTTAAGTGCATAAAGGATAAGGATGGAGAGGTGTTGGCTCAAGAGGAGAAGATTAATGAAAGGTGGAAGAGCTACTTTTACGAATTATTTAATGAGGGATAGAAGACTCTTCCGAGCCTTAGTCGGTTATGCACAAGGGAAGAAGATCAAAACTTTGACTACTATCAAAGGATTCGAGACTTCGAGGTAAAAAAGGCTCTAAAGAAGATGAAAAATGGCAGGGCAGTAGGACCTGATAATATCCCGATTGAGGTTTGGAAGGGTCTTAGAGAAAAATGCATCATTTTTAATGAGATTTTAAGGTCAAAGAAGATGCCTGATGAGTGGAGAAAGAGCACCTTGGTACCTATCTACAAGAATAAGGGGGATATACAAAGTTGCGAAATTTATAGAGGGATCAAGCTTATGAGTCATACCATGAAGTTATGGAAAAGGGTGATAGAACGGAGGTTGAGAAAAGAGATACAAGTGGCAGATCTACCACTGAAGCGATATACCTATTAAGAAGGATGATGGAGAGGTATCGTAGTAATAAAAGGGATCTACATATGGTGTTCATTTATTTGGAAAAAGTATATGATAGGGTACCAAGGGAGGTCTTATGGAAGGTTTTAGAAAAGAGGAGAGTAAGGATCGCATATATTCGTGCAATTAAAGACATGTATGATGGGGCCACAACTAGAGTAAAGACTCAAGGTGGCGTGACAAAGGAATTTCCTATTGGCATAGGATTACACTAGGGATCATCCTTAAGTCTATACCTTTTCACATTAGTCTTGGAAGTACTCATAGAGCACATCCAAGAGCCTGTGCCATGGTGCATGCAATGCTTTTTGTCGATGATATCGTCCTTATGGGAGAGTCAAGGGAAGACCTAAATAAGAAGTTGGAGTTATGGAGAGAAGCTCTAGAAGTGTATGGTCTGCACATAAGCCATAGCAAGACGGAATATATAGAATGTAAGTTCAGTCTGAGAAGGGAAAACTCTAATATATAGAGGTGAAGATTGGAGAAAATATCCTACGAAAAGTTAAAAGTTTTAAGTATCTTGGGTACATCATACATGATAATGGAGAGATTGAACATGATGTAAATCATAGGATCCAAGCAAGTTGGTCAAAATGGCGGAGTGCATCTGGTTTTATATGCGACAAAAAAGTGCCTTTAAAACTTAAAGGTAAATTCTATCGCACCGCTATAAGACCGACTATGCTTTATGGTACGGAGTGTTGGGCAGTTAAAAGGGAGCACGAACATAAGCTGAGTGTGGCAGAGATGAAGGTGTTGAGATGGATGAGTGGTCATACGCGATTGGATAAAATAAGGAATGAAGATATAAGGGAGAGAGTTGGAGTAGCACCCATTGTGAAAAAGATGGTTGAATCGCATCTCAGGTGGTTTGGACATGTGAGAAGAAGACCAATAGAACATCCAGTCAGGAGGGTGGATGAGATGGAAGATGGCCAAGGGGCGAAAGGTAGAGGAAGACCTAAGAAGACCATCCATGAGGTAGTCAAACGAGATCTACATGTAAACGGTCTCTCTGTAGACATGATACATGACAGAGCACAATGGCATCATTTGATTCATGTAGTCGACCCCACTTAGTGGGACAAGGCTTTGTTGTTTTTGTTTTGTTGTATCTTTATTATAATTATATAAAATCAATATTTAATACATTATTAACTAATAAAAGTGAGGTGTCAAATTCTCATGAATTCATTTTCCCTCCAAAATGAAAGCACTAGCTATTCTCTCTATTCAGACCATTTCCTTGTTAAATAAGCTTCATCATCTGCTATCCATGCAATACGAAAATGTATAAAATTGCCACACCGAAAAACTGAACTGACTCTTATTCCCCTCAATGGCATTACATTGATGTAAAAGAAGATTGGCAATTTCTAAAAAAAATCACAATATGTTATAAAATTATTTTAATAACAAAAATCTTAAAATAAAAAATTTAAATATATTATCAATCGTTGAAATCGCATATCCGAGTTTGATACAAATTTAGCAAAACTGAACTTAAATTGAGGAAATTCAATCTCATTATGTGCTCCAATTCGAAGATCTCCAGATAGACGTAGAAAGCATGGAGGGGATAGAACTTGAACTTGGCCTACAAAGTTCCGTGAAAACAATTCCTCAATAAAAAAATCGAGCTCCTCCTAAGAAAACTAATTTTATCCACATTCCATTAGGTTGGTCATAATATGTGAATAGATACAACCATCCTTCGGTAAAATAGAGTTTACTGCCTCTTCTTTGAACGCTTACATCCATGTAGTTAGAACCCGAATCAATAAATACAACTCGATGAGGTATTTTATGGATGTGATGCATTGTAAACGATTATGGTAAAAGACAATCGCACTGAAACATTAGACGAAAAGAATAAGCTAGAGTAAGAACAATCATTAAATTATCAAAAGAATAATATAATAAAATGAGTATATAAAAAATACTATACAAAATTATAAATTATTTACAGTAAATAACTTATTTGGTACGTAGTTAATTTGTATTATTATTATGTTAGTCATTTATTTGTCCTTAATTTCATTCTTTTAATTCGATTTTTTTCAATTAGATGTTATTGGACTTTTGACCGGAAAATGGGAGCTTATATCATGGTCAAAAGCAGAAAAAAATGGCCATTACATTGTGGTTGATCTTCATGATTTGCAGTATGTGAAGTTTTAAAATTTCGCAATAAGAAATTGTTTTGTAACAATTATCCATTCATATGCAAAATCTTTTATTTCTTTATTACATATTACTGCTTATTTCTCTTAATTTTCGCTTTTATTTAGAAATGAAAAAAAAATAAGATACATACTATGGGATCAATTTGCAAAAATAATTTAACAAAAACATTGGTAAGCATGTTGATTTAACTTTTTATAATTAACATATTTATTTATGTTATATTTGTAATTATATTATATTTATTTTTACGAATATATCTTTTTAAAAAATACTCTTAATATTAATATACGATATATTAAATAAACAGATTAAAAATAACTGTAAATATGAAAAAAATAAAAATTAACCTAAATAGTTATTACAAAAAATACATCTATAGAGCTTCTTTTCTCTTTTTTTGAGATGAGACACAATTCAAAAAAATTCCATTTAATAAAAAAACTTCCTAACTCACCGAAACCCAACCATAAATAGAGCAAAAATTCCATGACCCACTAAAATTAATCACATGGGATGAAGCTCCATTAATAAGTAAGTATTGTTACGAGACTCTAGACAAATGCTTCAAAGACATCTTGAGGTACTCAGATTTGTATAATATTCATTTGTCATTTGGAAGTAAAGTTGTTGTCTTCGGAGGAGATTTTAAACAAATTTTACCTGTGATTCCCATAGGCTCAAAGCAAGATGTAATTCAATCTTCTATTAATTTTTCATATTTGTGGCATAAATGTAAGGTTCTGAAACTTACAAAAAATATGAGATTGTCACTAGGTGAAAACAAAAACATACAAGAACTCAAGGAATTTTGCAGAATGACTACTCAAAATTGGTGATGGTTTGGCTGGTGATATAACAGATGGTAAATCAATCGTAGATATACCATCTGACATTTTAGTTAAGAACTCTGAGATAGCTTTGGATGACCTCATTGATTTTGTGTATCCAGATATGTATGTTATACAATTTATCCATTGAAAATTATTTCAAGGATAGAGCAATTCTTGCACCAACTTTGGATTGTATCACTGATGTCAACAACAAGATGATTGCAGGATTATCCGGACAAGAAAGAGCCTACTTAAGTTCTGACTCTGTGTGTGCTGAGAAAGAAAATATAGAATTTGAGTTAGATGCTTTTTCACTAGAGATTCTAAATGGAATAAATTGTCAGGTCTACCACCACACAAGTTGGTTGTGAAGGTTGGCGCTCCTGTTATGTTGCTGTGGAATATAGACCAAACTAATGGTTTGTGCAATGAAACGAGAATGCAAGTTAGAAGAATGAAAAATCATGTGATAAAAAGCAAGACTTTAACGGTAATAAAACTGGAAGTATTGTTCTTATCCCAATACTAAATCTAATTCCAAATAACAAAATATTATTGGTCAGGTTTCAAAGAAGATAATTCTCAATTATTATGTTATTTACAATGACAATAAATAAATTTTAGGAACAAACTCTATCCAAAGTTGGAATATACCTTCCAAAACCAGTTTTCACCCATGGTTAATTGTATGTTGTATTATCAAAGAAGACAATTTCCAATTATTATGTCATTTACAATGATAATAAATAAATCTCAGGGACAAACTCTATAAAAAATTGGAATATACTTTTTAATGTCAGTTTTTACTCATGGTCAATTGTATGTTGCGTTATCAATAGTAATGAGTAAAGATGGTCTACGAGTGCTGCTGCAAGATCATGAACACTTAGAAGATAACTGCACGATGAATGTGGTATATAGAGAATTTTTTGAGAGCTTATAATAAAAAGGTAATTTATAAATCTCTTAATTAAAATTATTAAAATTTATTACTATCAATTAAAAAAATTGACAAATTCTAGGTGCTAATGGGTAATACATTATTGTTGTACATTTAGAGCTTGAGAATATTAAATTTATCATAAAAATCTGTATTATTTTATTCTCTTGATAAACACTTTTAAAATTATGTTAATCATATAATTTTTTATACTAACATTAATATAATATTGTTTGATGTATATATTTTGCAGGCATCAAATGATAGTGTTGAGTTGTTATTTAGTGGGTTTAAATGATTTACTGTTTATTCGAAAACTTTTTGCATTTGAATTCTCTAATAATTTGTTGTACATTTTGAACTGATTTTGATATGTTCTTACTTTACAGTAAATCAACATATAAAATTTTGTTGGTAAATTTAAGTATTACTAAATTATTTATGGTCACATTAAGTGTATGTGTCTGATTTATTAAAGAAAGTATATTACTAAAATGGATTAATAACGATCTTAGAGTTAATACAATTAATACTAGATTAAGAAAAAATAAACAATACATAACTCATTATTTTTTTATTAGTCAAATTATTATATATATTCAAATTAATTTTAACAAAACAACTTAAAATTTTAATTTTAATTTTATCACGTGCATGGCACGAATAATTACACTTGTATTATATTATACGTATATAACTAAAATAAACTAT
>NC_029792.2:23260950-23280611 GCF_000816755.2 Arachis ipaensis
AATTAATTAGATTTAATTTACATAGAATTATAAACATACATACATATAACTCAATTTAATTTAGGACATTAGTGTAATTTTGGATTGAATTTATTTTGTATGTGTAAATTATCCTTATTATCATCATATAATTAAAAACTATTACTTATTGTGATAATTTTTGGAGTCACTTTTTCGAGTATTTTTTTCAATAAATCAAATATCAAACTCAAAGAAATAAAAAAAAAATGATGCAAAGTTCATACAAAAAATATCCAAGATATACAACTACTTCAATCAGCCTGGCATGAAAATTTAACGACAACATCAAATAAAACTTAAGACTCTTGAACCAGCTATTTTCCTTTTGATTAACTCTTGCTTCCACCGTTTATTATCACCTCTAGAGTTATCTCATTGACATTATCATCTAGAACAAATGACTTACCAGCAGAATTCCACATTGTTGATGTCTAATCCAAGTGTGGCACAAATCAAAATTAGAAGCCGCCGTATTCTTTATAACAAATCTCTTCTTTTCATATATTTCATATTATAACAAAATAAACAACCACCCATATCTTCTTTTCATGACCATACAATCTTGTTTTTATCTATCCATTGACAATGAACATGATTTCTCATGTAAACAAATTTGTACATTCCATTCATTTACCATTAACATCCATAGTGCCTATCCCTACTAAAATTCAATAGGAACATTATAAAAAAATCATTTATTCAGTAACATTTTTTTAAATTATATATATTTAAAAAGATAATCTCTTCATAAAATAAATTACACTTTTTTATTTTTATAATAAAATAAAAAATATAATTATAACATCATTTAAAAAATATTTTTTTTAAATATTTAAAAAATCACTTGTAAAAGGTAGAAACTCGAGTGCAGTCAGACTTCACATGAAGTTGATAATAGAGTATTGTTAGATAATTTGACTAATTTGACTACAACTTCATGTGAAGTCGACTGCATATGAGTTTTACCTTAAAATGTTTTTTGGTGCACTTCTTTACTCATACACGCACTGCGCTATTCTGAAAGAAAGCGTTTCACGCCGTTCTCCTTCTTCTCCACTCACCTTCGTTTTCGGTCATCGCCGCCGCACTTCATCTACTTCACCTTTGTTCATTATCACCGCATCTCATCTTCATTCACCACTCACCCTTTCCGCTCACCCTCGTCGTCTGTGCGCTTACCATCTTCGGTAAAAAACACAAACACGCAAACATACCGGCCACCATCCCCAAATTCGGTGTAAGCATATGCATATAACATATTCCCACCTTACCTCCTAATAATCCTAGTTTTTATGATTTGATTGATCGTAGATTCTTAATGTAAGTAATGTTTATTTCTGTTAACTGAGTAGTTGAAGGATGCTAGCATTTATGGTGGCAAAATGAAGACTTGTTTGGCCGGTTTAAATTCTATTACAGTTTTGTCAATGAAAATGTAACGTAGAAGATGTATTGTAAAAGTTTTGATTAAAGTCATTTTACTTTGATGACTAGGGGTATTTAAATTTAAATAGATCTAAATTATGCTTAGTTTCGTAATTTTTTTATTTTTTAAAAGGAACTTATAAAAGGTAGCTTTTAAAAGAGAATTATTTAAAAAGAATAGCATTTATGTTTGGTAAATCAAATTAAAAATGACTTTTAATAAATACAAGTAACAACTATTACGTTTGGTAAAATAGTTTTTAAAATTTAAAAATATTATAAAAGATATAAATTTAAGCATTAAATTTAAAAATTAGTTAATATATGAGGTTATATTAGACTTTTAAATTTTGAAAAAAATAAGTCAACTTTAAAAAACTCCACCTACCACCTTAGTTGCTTTCTAAAGTACCCGATCTTTTATAAGCTACAAGCACGAGCACATTGTCACGGTCTTGGACACACTCCAACGCTACAGTGCCGGCACTCGGACATACTCAACCTCTTAAACTAAGACCAAGTCAGCCTAACCCTCAATACTTAGCAAGAAAGCTAAGAACACAAGAGAATACAAGAGAAAAGAAGCTTGGTGGAAAGAACACTTTATTGCTCAAGTGTTTGTTACAAATGATTCACACACACACAAACTCTAACTCTCACCCCTATTTATAGCCATCCACCTCCTCAATGGATGGTTAGGATTAAATCTAATCAACGGTCTAGATTAATCATCCAGAATCTTCTTTACAAATATCTATCCTATCACAACTTTATAAATGTTTCTAGATCATTCCATACCACTCTTTATAGTTCTATATACATCTATACTCTTCTAGAATACTCTATGACCTTCCAGAGTTTTCTAGAACCTTCTAGGGTATTCCGGAAACTTCTAGGACATTCTAGAACGTTCCAAAATCATCTAGAGCATTCTCAAACGCTCTAGAAAACTATACAAACACTGTTAAATTTAACCTTCTAAAATTTACCGTGACATTCTTCCCCACTTAATTCGCAGACGTCCTCGTCGCATTCTGTTTATGATAGCGCCCTAGGTGTTCTTGGAATTGCCACAGATCTTCACGAGTTTCCAAGCTAGCTTCGGTTATCGGGAGCCCTTTCCACTTGATCAAGTATTGGATACTTGGTGGTACCCCTCTTCGTCGCACGATGCGATTAGCTAAGATCTCTTCGATTTCTTTATCAAAGGATCTAATCACCACGGGCAGAACACGACTCGAGTCACCTCTACTCAGTTTGTCTTGGTCTCCATGATATGGTTTAAGCATACTCACATGGAAGACCGGGTGGATCTTCATAGAGGGAGGGAGTTGTACTTTGTAAACGACCTCCCCAACACGTCCAATGATCTCAAATGGCCCTTCGTATTTGCGGATTAAACCCTTATGAACTTTGCGAAAGACTTTGAATTGTTATGGAAGAAGTTTGATCATTACCTTGTCTCTCATTTGATAGCTTGCATGCCTCCTCTTCTTATCTGCCCATTTCTTCATCCTCTTGGCAGCTTTGTCGAGGTAAGAACGAGTGACATCTGCTTGTTCTTCCCATGACTTAATCATATGATAAGCTCCAGAGATCTTCCCTGAGTAAGAAGAAGAAAGAGAGTGAGGTGTAAGCGGCTGTTGTCCAGTCACAATCTCGAATGGGCTCTTCCCTGTAGACTCACTCCTTTGCAGACTGTATGAGAACTGAGCAATGTCTAGGAGTTTTGTCCAATCCTTCTTATTAGCGCTTACAAAATGCCTCAAGTAACACTCAAGTAAGGTATTCACTCTCTCAGTCTGCCCATCGGTTTGAGGATGGAAGCTTGTTGAGAAATGAAGCTCCGACCTAAGGAGTTTGAACAGCTCTGTCCATAGTCGTCCTGTGAAGCGTGGATCTCGATCACTAATGATGCTCTTAGGCAATCCCCACTACCTCACCACATTCTTGAAGAATAGTCATGCTGCTTCCTTTGCAATGTAGTCAGTAGGGGCGGGTATAAAGGTAGCATACTTCGAAAATTGATCCACTACCACGAGAATAGATCCAAACCCCTCAGACTTCGGTAAGGCAGAGATGAAATCTAGAGAGACACTTTTCCACGGTCGCTCTGATGGAGGCAGAGGTTCCAACAACCCACTTGGTGTCTTGTTTTCAATCTTATCTTGTTGGCACACAAGACAAGTCTTCACATAGCTCTCCACTTCATCTCTCATTTGAGGCCAATAATAAGAAGATTCAATGAGTGCCAAGGTCTTTCGCTGACCTTGGTGACCAGCCCACTTGGTGTCGTGGCATTCCCTCACTAATTTTCTTCTTAGATTTTCCCATTTAGGGACAATATAGTCTTCTCCCTTTAGTGTAGAGAAAGTTATTTTCTAACCAAAATCTTTTGGTCTTACCTTCTCTAGCCAACTCCACCAACTTCTTGGCTAATGGATCGTGGTGCAACCCTTCCTTGATGGTATGCATAATATCTCCTTCAACCATAGAAATGGCCATCAACTCAGCCTTGCAACTTAGTGCATCTGCTACCACATTAGTCTTTCCTGACTTGTATTCAAATTCAAAATCAAACTCAGCTAAGAAATCTTGCCACCTAGCTTGTTTGGGGCTTAACTTCTTCTGAGTTTGGAAGTAGCTTGTAGCTACATTGTCTGTTTTGACGATGAAGTGTGAACCAAGCAAGTAGTGACGCCAAGTTCTTAGATAATGCACTATCGCGGTCATCTCCTTCTCTTGGACGGTGTATCGCCTCTCTGTATCATTCAACTTGCGACTTTCAAAGGCAATTGGATGTCCTTCTTGCATCAGAACCCCTCCAATAGCATAGTCAGATGCATCAGTGTGGACTTCAAATACCTTTGAGTAGTCGGGTAGTGCTAGTACTGGTCCTTCTGTGATAGCAGCCTTCAACTCATCAAAGGCCTTTTGACACTCCTTTGACCATTCCCAAGAGTCATTCTTCTTGAGAAGATTAGTTAATGGTGCAGCCTTGGCGGAGTATCCCTTGATAAACCTCCGATAGTAATTAGCCAACCCAAGGAATGACCTCAATTCAGATACCTTATTTGGCGGCTCCCACTCTTTGATAGCCTTCACCTTTCCTTGATCCATGCAGAGAGTTCCACATTTAATGATGTGTCCCAAGAAGTGGACTTCGTCCCTTGCAAAGGAACACTTTTTCTTCTTCACATATAGGTTATTCTCTCGCAAGATCTTGAACACGGTTCGTAAGTATTCTACATGTTCCTCCAAAGTATTGCTATAGACAACAATGTCATCCAAGTAGGCCACTACAAACCGATCAAGGTAAGGTCAAAAGATCTCGTTCATCAAGGTACAGAAGGTCGCAGGAGCATTGGTCAAGCCAAAAGGCATCACCAACCACTCATACGATCCATACCTCGTGACACACGTGGTCTTAGGCTTATCACCATCGGCAATTCTCACTTGGTGATATCCTGACCTCAAATCTAGCTTTGAGAACCACTTGGCTCTTCCAAGTTGATCAAACAAATCGGCTATCAAAGGAATGAGGTATTTGTTCTTGATGGTTACCTTGTTCAGTGCTCGATAGTCGATGCATAGTCTCAATGAACCATCATGTTTCTTTTGGAACAAGACCGGTGCGCCATAAGGTGCCTTCGATGGACGGATGAACCCAGCATCTAGCAAATCCTTGAGTTGCTTTTTCAACTCCTCAAGTTCTGGCGGTGCCATCCTTTAAGGTGTTGAGGCGGGCGGCTTTGCTCCTGACTCCAATTCAATCTTGTGGTCCACCTTCCTCCTAGGTGGTAGTTGTTTTGGGAACTCGGGAGGCATCACATCCTTATTTTCTTCAAGGACTTCCTTGATTTTGGGAGGAACGTCTTCTCTTTCGAATGTTGACTCCTCTTATAATAGAGCCAAATATGTAATCTCTCCCTTCTTGAATCCTTTCTTTAGTTACATAGCAGACAGTATCGGTGGTCCGCCAACTTTAGAGACTGTAGGGACCATGCATGGAGACCCTTTCTCCATGACGCATACTACGTCGTAGTATGGCATAGGTATTATATTTGCCTTCCTTTGCAAATCAAGCCCGATGACTATTTTAAAATCGTCCATGGGTGCTACTGAGAAATCTACAAGGCCCTTCCAAGAACCAAGAGTCATCTCAACCCCTTTTGCTACTCCCTTAAGGGGTTCACCCTTGGTATTCACGGGTTTGAACCAACCATTCTTTTCGGTGATCTTCAACCCAAGCCTCTTTGCTTCATCAGGCGTGATGAAGTTGTATGTAGCACCAGTGTCGATCATAGCCATGACAGGTTTTTCATTGATAAAGGCTTTGACATACATCAAGCCTTTCTTTTCTGTAGTGCTTGCCTCTTTGCCCTTCACAGCTCATTTTGAAATCTTCCCATGTGGCTATGTTGCAAGTACCCTTTTCCATATCTACACACTTTTTCCTCCACCACAAAGTAGCATTATCAGAAAGGTAGAGAGATGCAGTGCGTACCTTTATTGCTTCTTCGACCACCCCTTGGCCTTCGAAGTACCTCTCCATTTTCCATAGGAAGTTCTCCACCTCGCAAGCATCCCTTACGCCCTTGAACTCCTTTGGCTTGGGGAGATCAATCTTTGTCGTCTCCCTTATAATGGTTGGTCGAGATTTTTCCTCCTCAAACCAAACTCGAACTTCCTCAAATAGCTTTAAGGAATTCTCAAGCTTCTCTTCGATTTGGAGCATGCTTTCTTTGAAAGCATCTAGTTCTCCTAACACGTGAGCCTCGAGGGTCTCCTTATCATGTTCTATCCTTTGGAAACGCTCATCCATAGAGGATAGAACATTCTCCAACACAGAAACTCTCTCTTCTAAGAAGTTAGAGTCCTTACCTCTAGGCTCACTTGAAGAACGGACATTCCTGCCTTCCCATTGAGAAGGAATAGCATTCCTTTCCCTTTGAGACTCAACATGCTCCATGGTGATACTAGAAGCCATACCCACAAGCGACTTGTGCTCCCTTTCGAACCTTGCTCTGATGCCAAATTGTCACGGCCTTGGACACACTCCAACGCTACCGTGTCGGCACTCGGACTTACTCAACCTCTTGAGCTAAGACCAAGTCAGCCTAACCCTCAATACTTAGCAAGAAAGCTAAGAACACAAGAGAACACAAGAGAAAGGAAGCTTGGTGGAAAGAACACTTTATTGCTTAAGTGTTTGTTACAAATGATTCACACACACACAAACTCTAACTCTCACCCCTATTTATAGCCATTCACCTCCTCAATAGATGGTTAGGATTAAATATAATCAACAGTCCAGATTAATCATCCAGAACCTTCTTTACAAATATCTATCCTACCACAACTTTCTAAATGTTTCAAGATTATTCTATATCACTCTTTATAGTTCTATATACATCTATACTCTTCTAGAATACTCTATGACCTTCTAGAGTCTTCTAGAACCTTCTAGGGTATTTCGGGACCTTCTAGGATATTCTAGAACGTTCCGAAACCATCTAGAGCATTCTCAAACACTCCAGAAAACTATACAAACACTGTTAAATTTAACCTTCTAAAATTTACCGTTACAACATGGTCTTTTTGATTTACCAAACACAAAATGAGGCACAAACACCTTTTCGAAAAGTTTTACCAAACCAAGTCTTAAACTGCTCATCTAATCTAAATCGAAAATCAATTAAAATTGCATTAATTTGGATTTGATTGTATTCTATATATTTTTGCAAACCATATGGATCGGATTGGGTTTCGGATCTATTTTACAAAACCTATTCAATCCAATTCTTTTTTTTTGAATAAGAGAGCTCAACACAATAAAGTGGAGCGACAAACAAGCCAACAATTCAACAAGAATAAGAAAATAAAGACAAAAATTTCCTTCATGTCATCTCCGGCATTGCCATCAACAACAGAAAGGATCTAAACTACTTCATTCTCTATAACTATTTAAGGATTTCTGAAATACCACCTCTGCAGTTGCCTCCTTGTTATTAAAAATTCGTCCGTTTCTCTCGAGCCAAACGTTCCAAATAACCGAGAAAAAGCAAATGAGCCACTTGTTGCGCTCTACCTTCCTATTAGCAGTACCTGTCCAACTCTCAAAGTGTTCTTTCAGTGAGCCCGGGACAGTCCACAATCTCCCAAATTCAGTTAGCCATTGACACCACACCTGCCAAGTAAACTCACACCCCAAGAATAAATGGTGAATATGTTCAACTTCTTTGTTACACAGGACGCACATGTTATCACCTTGGCTAATAATTCCCAATATATGGAGTCTTTCTTTAGTATTTACTCTTCCTATCAGAGTAAACCAAATAAATAACTCCACTCGTGGCGGCACCAAACCTTTTCATAGTGTTCTTGTAAAACTGTAGCTGGTTATATCCCCCGGAAGAATTTCTGACTGTACTACCTACACAAACGAGTTAGTTGAAAATATACCTTCTTTGTCGAACTTCCAAAAAATTCTGTCTGGCTTATCATGTGATAGCTTTATAGGCCTTAAGGTCTCATGCAACAGATCCACTAATTCCAGCTCCCTTTGGTATAAAGCTCACCTCCACTGAAAATTCCAAATCCACTCTAACCCATCCCATAACCCACAATCCCCTATGACAGATCTTTTTTGGTTTGAAATGGAGAAAAGCCTCGGAAAACTCAACTCTAACGGACCACTTTGTAGCCAGACATCTTTCCAGAAACGCGTCCTCATTCTGTCACCCACCTCCATAGACAACCCCGCAATCATCTTATCTTTTATAGTATTATCTTTGAGTTACAGATGGCAGATATCCTTCCATGGGCCCCCTCTAGTAGGTAATGTTTAAGCTGATAACATCACACTAGGATTCAAATCATAACAAGAACATACCACTTTCTTCTATAATGGACATTCTTCTTTCGAAAAACGCCACCACCACTTGAATAGGAGCGCAGCGTTTCTAATCACAGCATCACCTACCCCCAATCCCCCCAACTTTTTAGGGGCTTGAACCACCTCCCACTTAACTAGCGCCAGACCATTCCTACCTTCCTCTTTACTCTACAGGAATCTTCTCTGCAATGATATCAACTTTTCTGCCACTGTCTTCGGCATCTTATACAGGCTCAAGTAGTACACCGGCAAGCTATTTAACACAGACTTAATAAGGATCAGCTTACCCGCTTTATTGAGTACCTTTGCCTTCCACAGACTGAGTTTCTCCTCTACCTTGTCAATTATCGGTTTCCAAGTCTTGACCAGTCGTAGGTTTGCTCCTAAGGGGATGCCAAGGTATCTGACTGGAAGGTAAGCCTCCTTGCACCCCAGCAAGTTGCACATGTTGGATGTCCACTGCTGTTCACAGTTGATTGGGATTAGACTTGATTTATCAAAGTTAATGGATAATCCCAACATCATCTCAAAGCACCTTAGCAGCTTGGCATAGTTTCTGATGGTCTCATCCTCTGGCGGACAGAACAATATAGTGTCATCAGCAAACTGGAGATGTGACAACTCTATATTGTCCTTACCAACTAACAGCGGCATAATACGTCTGTTTCTAACTGCCTCCCCTACCATCCGATGCAGAACATCAACAACTAGAACGAACAGAAACGGAGATAAAGGATCACCTTGTCTCAAACTCCTCTCCATTTTAAAAGGTTTAGATGGTGAGCCATTTATCAGGATCGACATAGACGCTGTGCCAACACACTCCTTAACCCATTCCCTCCATTTCCAGCCAAAGCCCATCTTCTGTAGCACAATGTCCACAAAGCTCCATTTGACCCGATCATAAGCCTTCTGAAAGTCTAGTTTAATGATTGCCGCTTTCTTTCTTTTTGTCTTCAGCCATTGCACTGTTTCGCAAGCAATAAGTGCCCCATCATGTATTTTTCAACCATTGACAAAAGCGCTCTATGTCTCTCCCACTAGACCTGGCATGACAGATCTCATTCTTTTGACCATCACTTTGGAAATCACTTTGTATACGCAACCTACCATGCTTATCAGCCGGAGGTCCTTAATCTCCTTGGCTCCTGTGTACTTAGGTGCGAGAGACACCCAAGTAATATTAGAGTCAGAAGGCAACCTTGAAGATCGGAAAAAATCCATAACAGCTTTGGTGAACTCTGCACCAATCTCATCCCAACACTTCTTAATGAAATTCATGTTATACCCATCACTTCCTGGAGCCTTGGAAGATTCACAATCCCAAACTGCCTCTCTAATCTCCTCTGATGTCGGTAATCTCTCCAAAGCTATGGATTCCTCTTCATCGATCCGATTTACCAGTCCATCCCTAAATCCCACCACCAGTGATCTCTCCTGGTGATACAAATGTTTATAGAGGTCTCGGATAGCAATCTTGATCCGACATTGATTCCTTACCAACCTACCGTTAATTATCAGGGGATCAATTTTATTGTTCCTCCTTCTTGCCGACGCCAAGTTATGGAAGTATCTAGTGTTTTTATCCATATCCTTCGCATGCTTGGAGCGTGACATCTGCTTCCAGTGTATTTCTTTTCTCACATACCACTGCTTGCAACAGCTTACTAGAGCCTTCCTTCTAGCCTCCAATGCACCATCATATACTCCATTTCCTGCCAACTCATCTACCTTTCTGATCTCCTCCTCAAAGTGCTGAATTTTCTTATCCATGTCACCAAATTTATCCATATGCCATCTTCTCAAAGGCACCGTAAGAGCTTTCAGCTTATCTGTGAATTGCACCTCACGAAGGTTCCTCCATTCCTCTCTGACCATTCTTAAGAAACCTTCATAGGTAAACCAAGAATCTAAACTTCGAAATGGACGCGGACCATCTCTGCATATGGTATTCTGAACTATAATTGGACAATGATCTGACAGGCCTCTTGGTCCCCCTTTTAGCCGAATCTCTGGAAACTCCTCCGTCCATTCTAAACTCACAAGTACTCTATCAATACGACTGTAAGAGCTGCTTCTAAACCATGTATATTTGCGATCATTCAAAGGTAAATCCACTAACTGCATATCTTGAACCCAACTCTTGAAATCTTCTGTTGATGCTGTTAATCGGTCCTGACCTTTCCTCTCTTCAACATGTGTACCCTCGTTAAAGTTGCCCATGCAACATATCAAGTCTTGACATAAGCCAGCTATAAAGCTCAGTTCCTTCCACACAGCAAGTTTTCCTGCTCTAGTATGAGCACCACATACCAAACAAAAAGCACAACGATAATCATTTTTCAAAAGGACTCCTTCCACACATAACCATCTCTCTCCTTTGTAACAGTTATTCATTCTAAACAGCATGATATCCCACATCAATAGCAGACCCCCCGACATGCCTTCCGCACCTACAAACTCCCACCCCACAGCATCATTTCTCCAAATTCATACTACATCAAACTTAGTCACAACTTGCATTTTAAACTCAACCAATCCTAGCATATTCAATTTCTATTTCTTTTTTAGCTCTTTAACCATACTCAATTTTCCAACCCCTCCTAGCCCCCTAACATTCCAAGAGCTAAAAATCTTAATAAAACTTTTTTACACACCTTTTTGAACTTTTTCGGTCTACATCTCCGAGCCTTTTCTTTCTGCTTGGCCAATCTCCTCTTCTGATCTAGTGCTTCATTCTATTCTTGCAAAATTGCCATTATATCATCATCTTCATTGTACTGCACTGCTCCGGATTCAACTGCCAGTTCCCATGCCCTTTTATTTTCGAGCATTTGTTCTTCTCTGCTCAAAGCATTCCCACCACAGACCTCGTGGTTTCCAGAGTCAATATTGACCTTCCTCCCATTCGCGCCATCACCCTCAGCAACCTGTTTTTCAATTCTAAAATCACCATCCATCCCATTCTTGCCACTTCCTTCATCAAGCCTTACCAGTACCCCAGTTGCATCGGCCTCTAGTGTATGTTCACCATTTTCAAGGATCCCAGCTCGATATCCTATGGCAACCTCCCCCCTTGATGTACCCCTCTCCTTAGTACTACATTCGCACACTTCCTTCCTGGAGGGGCCAAGCCCTGCCTTCACTTTCATTGAGATATCAGATTGCATGGGATACTTTGAACAGCCGCCTGTCGTCCCTCTTTCAGACGCTCGGTTCCCCGCTATGGCTCGTGAACCGCCGCAATCAACAAAGCCGCTTCCTTGCTCACCAGCTCGGTGGTACCCTCCCAGATCAGCCCAACAATTCCCCGTCACCGGACCTGAACCGTCGCAGCCAAAGTAGCCGTGTGCTTGCTCGCCGATTCGGAGGTCAGCCTCACTGTCCGTGTCAAGGTTCTCTTCTTCGCGCAGGTCTTCAGGCGAACAGTTCCCCGTCACCGGACCTGAACCGTCGTAGGCAATGCAGCCGTGTGCTTGCTCGCCGATCCGGAGGTCAGCCGCACTGTCCGCGTCAGGGTTCTCCTCTTCGCGCAGGTCTTCAGCTGCGGCGGGTAACCCAGCAGCAACTGGGGCGTATCTAGCCAGCCCAACCTGTTCCTGATTCAATAGTAGCCCTAGCCTTCCTGCTTCAATGCTGAGTGGCCCCGAACTTGAAGATAGGCAGCCCAAACTCCCTCCTTCAGCGCCCGTGCCTTGCAGTGTGTAGTTGGGCCAGCAATTAGGCCCGACCTTGCAGATAGGAAGCCCAAACTCCCTCCTTAGACATCCTTTATTCAACCCGTCAGTAGCATAATCCCTAGTATAATCCCAAGTAACCGTTTTTTCTGATTCATCAGCGTTAACCAATGCATAATCTCCCTTTAAATTAGCAATTCCATTAGCTGCAGAATCTTCACTTTCCGTTGAATTTTGAATGCGAATTAATTTGCAATAATTCCATTCATTCAAAATGTGTTCAGGAATTACCAATCTATCCTTATCATCTTCTACCTCCCGTGTTACCGTCATCACCATCTCAACCACTGGATCTCTGTTTGCCACCGGCGCTGTGGAACTCGAACTGCTTGCACCCAATATTCACATGTTCTTGAGAGACAAGGTTTAATTCCGTCATCAAACTTGTACTGTGACCCATAACTCTCGTGACCGACCTCTTTAACTAGAACGTCGAACCCACTAGTACCGACTGTGATGTGAATCCATTCGTTAATTATGTCCATGATACAAGTGTCAATTTGTACCCGTCCCACACTAAATGAGATGCATGATTCTGTGGCTTCGTCACACCCAACAACCTCTCCCCATTGACTTCCTATAAGCTTGAACGTCTCTACTGACCACGTATGCAAAGGAACACCAAAACACTCTAACCATACTCTTCGAGTTTCACTCCGTTCCTCCTCATCCAATCTCCACACGCTATGGAAACACTTCAAGATATTGTTCAACTTGAAGGTGTAGGCTTCTTCAGCACTTAATATACTATCAAAGGTCAGGAGAGCTTTGTATGCTCCTAATTCTCGTACTTCTACAACTTGCGACAGATTCCTCCTAATCATGGTGTTTAGCGACTTATAGTCAATCGCTTTCGTCGTACCACCTATTAGACTCCTTTGGAGCTAGGCCAGGTTCTCTTTTGCCACCGGCACTTCCATCTTCTTCGTCCACTCGTTACCGTGGGGGTCTTCCTTTTTTTCCTCTTTCCTCAACTCCTTCCCATTTCTGTCTGAAGCCCTCCGGCTAGCCTCCTGTTGAGGTTGAACCTTAACAGTGTTCTGGATGTCATATGTCTCATGATGTCTCTGGACCTTCGTCACTTCTTTTGTACGTCGGTACCGAGCTTCTCCTACTAAAACTACCTTCCCTCGTAGCCGCATCTTATTCATTTCCGCGATAGCCTTCAAAGCTCCACCCTTTGTTGTATATCGGACGAACGCAAAAATGTATGCCATTCCATTTTTCATTTTCCGTGATAAATAGATGTCGTTTATGCGTCCAGTCCAATTGAACAACTGATACAGTTCCTTTTTTGATATATCCTCAGGGAGATGTTCTACAAACGAAAGTACTCTTCTTGATTCCAAACCCTAGGATCTCTATTCAACAACCTAGTGCTACCCCTCCCGGTGTTTCCCACCCCCCTCTCTCTCTCTCTCTTCCTCTCATGTTTTATTTCATTCTCACATAGAGATTTCAGGTTCAAAAAATTATACGTTATCGAGGGAGATGTGAAAGTACTCTTCTTGATTCCAAACCCTAGGATCTCTATTCAACAACCTAGTGCTACCCCTCCCGGTGTTTCCCACCCCCCCCACCCCCCTCTATTCAAAATCCTAAAATAAAAAAAGAACGCAACAGTCAATAAACGTAGCAGCTATTTTAATATGTGTGCTAGCTCATCGGTTATTCAAAGAATTTATATTATGCACCCAAATTTCACATTTTCTTTTTGAGGTATGCATCTGTAAACCATTTCATAATTAAATATGACAGCAATATGGAAGAAGAGCAGCATATGCCAGAATGATACAACAATTAAGTCTTGTCCCACAATGCATAAATATATTTTATACATAAATATATTATTTTATTATATCCAGTCTAACTCCGATTGAACTTCAATAGAATTTTTAAACTTTTGAACCTCTAAAGCTCTAACTCTCCTAGGCTCTCTCTCAATATCCCACACATCTAAGCCCCCATTACATGGTTAAATTTTTGGCACTTTTGGAACTCAGATGAACAAGCATCATAGAATTCACCAATCTTTTAGAATGTCTATCGATGGATAACTAACATCAAGATTATTACAGTTCTAAGATGAACCTAACATTTTCCTCGGCATCAGAATCTGGCCATGCATCTAACATGGTCTTAATGTTCACTATGTCCCCAGTTATGAATGAACATGTGACCTTAACATTCTTCAAGGCATGCCACCAACATTTATTACCATGATCCGATCTGCAACAGCCTATTCTGCCCATCAACATCTCGTAGATAAACTGTTTTCAAATAGCAAATATAGTTATTACCATCAAAGGGATAAATGCAAATGTTTATTTCTAATATGTTGAATTTACTGTGCTGGAATGGAAGCAAAGATGTAAATAGGAGAACCAAATAGAAATTACCACAATGAATGGTCTAATATCGATATAATAAGAAGAGGATTGCCAAAGGAATGAAATGGTTTCTGGGCAGCAACTTGAAAGCAACCAATTCAGATAGGGAAAGTAAAGAGCTTCCCCGTTTGGAGCACGACGAAATTCCAAATGTCTAATATGCGGAGGAGTGGATGAAACTGATTGCAACACACCCAGTTCAATCTACATGATGACAAACAAACAAATAAATAAATAAATAAATAAAATTGGCAAATTCAACCAATCAAACAGCTAGCCAGAGTATACTCTTACATCAAGTGGGAAATCCACAAAGAGGGAGAGTGATGTCAAAACCTGGTGTGGTTTATGTTTTGGATAAATTCCCTCAAGCTATAGTGTTGAAAATCCATGTCAGTAAAAACATTCACTTTTAGTTTATTAGAACTGCTCAGAAAAGTTATAACAGGTTTGTCATTTCCCCTAAAGTCACATGATAATAAATTTGGGGCATCAATGTTGAGCTCCTTCAAGTTTGAGCACCGCAAAAAATCTAAGAACTTGAGTTGAGAACTTGAAATATTAATCCTCTCGGACATAGAGCACCGATGTATTTGCAGAGTCTCAAGGTAAGGAAACTTATCAAACAGTTCGAGAAACCATTTATGCGCAATGGCAGTGTTCTTCATTGAGCATAGGCGCAACCATCTCAAATTTATGCAACTATCTAAATTCAGCTTCAAAGACACATCCATATCATCAAAATCACAATGAACATAATAGAAACTCTTAAGATTTGGAGCATCAATATACACCTCCTGTATTCCACTAACTAAAACTCGCTTGAGCTTTTGTAGACCCCGCAAGCTTAATGATTTCACCGGACTGGATAGTAAAGGATTTTCTCTACTTAGAGGGTTATATACACAACAATCTTCCATAGCGAAATGTTCAATCAGAGGACAATAGGAAAGCAAATGCTTGATAACTCCTTTATCTTCAAAAAGAACAGAGCATAAGCATAACATTCTCAAAGAGTGCAACTTGATAGTAGAAGAATGGTTCAGGAATAATGCTCTGCAAATTCTGATCGGTCCCTTCAAATTCAACTCAGTAAGTGATTTCGCTTCAGTGACACAAAGTGGAAGGTTATACCATTTGTCAGGACAGTACTCGCTTGTTGGAAAGAAGTCTCCATCTGCAGGGAAATGAAGTTCTAGTCGTTTGATACCACACTCACAAATCATCTTCATCCAAATATCAAGATGGCGAGACATGTAATTAAAGTCTCCAATATAGTCCATACAGAGCCTAAATTCTTTGATTATTAAGCCTTGTTCATGGAACCTCAACAGTCTTTTCATGACATAATCAGCTAGTATGTCTTTGGTGCTATGCCAAACAGAATTTGCTGTTGATAAATCATGCACATTGATAAAATAGCTGCTGCAAATACACAACCTAGGAAACGTAGACCATGTTTCTCTCCATGCCTTTGACAAAACACTGGTCTTAGCAGCATCTTCATTAGGAAGCTTTGCAAGTATGTCATGAAGTATAGTTTTTGGTAGACCAGAAAATCGGTCCATTTTTTTTCTTTCTCAGCTACAATTGTGACACTGAGAGCTTGTCAAATAAGCTGTGAAAAAAATTCCAATATATTAGCAAACCCTTTCAATATTATATGAATCAATCCAAGTCTGACATGAAATTATAAGTTTCTCAACGTTGTTGTTTTAGTTTCTAACTATTTTCTTTTGTGAAGTATAACCTTTTCTGAAAAAGTGGAACAAAATGAGGAAATAATAAAATTAAGCATCTAAACATATAGAAGCGGAAACCAGAAAAGGATGAGTTTTGTCATAACAAATTTGATAAAATGCTCACCACCATAACAAATAGATAAATCAAATCGATAATTACAAGTAGTTTCTTTTTAAAATTCAGAATTATTATGCTTTCTCAACTTCGAAAACAAAGTGAATTCTAATGCGCTCTCGAAAAAGCAAGGAGTATAGTAGGGCTTTTCAAATTCTAAATTCTAACTCCTAAACTTTAAACCCTAAACCTTAATCTCTAAAATCTAAACACTAAATTCTAAATTCCTAGACCCTAAATTTTAAACTCTAAATATAAGACATTGAAATAAAAGAGAAAGAAAATAAACCTAGCAAGATCGGTGATTCCGTGCCAAGCAACAACCAAAAGAAGATAATGCGATCAAAAGGTCCGTGTATGTAAGTTTTGAGATCAGGGTTTTGAGTTTTGAGTGTCAGGACTTAGAAATGAATGTTAAGGATGACCAGGTTAGCATTATATAGAGAAAATTAAGATTTAAGAGAGTAAAGACTGTAACCGTTTTATAAATAGGGTTTTGCTGTCCTTTCTTATAGGTTAAACCGTTAAAGTATATTAATTGTATCTACTAATTATAAATTTCTGTATAATTTAATAATTAGTTAGTCTTTTTCTTTCTGGTCAATAGAAACAAAAAAAAAAGACATTGAAGGCAAGTATGTATATCCATTGACACAATCTCCATTAATTCTTGATTAGGAAGCAGCCACTCCATATAGGGTTGGTTATTTTGCGCTGCAAGCTTAGCCATGTAGTCAGCAGCAGCATTTGCAGCCCTCTGGATAAGTGCTAGGCTCACGGTCCATTTTGCACTATTACTAGGAACATCATGAATAATAGCACAATAAACAAGCAGTCCACTTCACAAATAATTTCATTGAAATCGCAGTCTCCGACTAAACACAGTCCATTCAAAATACTCAGAAGCTCACATCGCACTATGATATCTACTGGAATAGCATCTGAACACCCCTTGATTCAAATTCTTGTGCTATCTCAAAAAATGCCGCCGAAGTCAGCTCGGTGATGAGTAAGCAAATTACTAGTATCATAGTTCAATTTAATCACAGAGGTCGAAAAAGGATTCCATGAAAAAGATGCAGTGATTGGATTTAAGGTTCTTCCAACATCAAAAAACTGATAAAATTCTTAGCTACTTGTTTAATTAAAAATGTTATTTCTACAGTGCTCCAAGGGTCCTTCCTATTGAAAATATTGTTATTACTATCTCGCCAAATCTACCACAACCTGTCAAGAAGAGGCATTCATGAGAAGAAGAATAACATCTAATCCACTCTAAAAAGTTCATGTCCAGATCACTTGGCGTTCTACCAATTCCCAACAAGTATCATACCTCTTGTGCTTTAATGCAATCCCCAAAGCAATAGAGGATATCTTCCTCTCCCATATTACAATGATGACACACTACGGATTTTACTTAGCCCTTACGATGCCGAAGTCGGTTAGATGTCAAAGCATTATGGATTCCCAACCACATAAAAATCTTAATCTTCTTTGGGATCTAAAGACGCCAAAGCCAAAGAAAGTTTGCTTACGGATCCCAAGAAATCTTCCTCTAAAGGAGCCACTCATATCCGTGTATGGCCAAGTAAATCTTAGTGGCCGAGTGCCTTCAAAATCAACCAGTGTCAATATTGTCATGCCTAAAGGGATAAATATACTCCAAACTAACTTTAAAGTCATCATCAATAAGAGTGGTCAAAACACTCCAATCCTAGTGATTTTGCTTCCATACATCCTCTACCCACAACGTTGTATCTATGATATGGACATAAGGGACATGTGCCACTAATGTCCCCTCTGAATTCCACAAGCCAAACCAAAAGGATTGAGAGAGAGGGCCAATGTTCCAAATAAATCCCTCTTGCAGCTTGGCCTTAACTTTTATAATATCGCACCAAACACGCAAGTCGTTGCCATTATTCTCGACATCAACAATCAAATCACCAGTCACATATTTAGCCTTGGAGATACGGACCTAAAGCTTATGAGGACAATGAAGAAGCTGCTAAAGAAGCTTTTCAATTAAAGATAGATTCACACCGTGCATATCTCTAACCTCCAAGCCACCATACTTATGGAGAGTAATCATCATATCCCACTTGACTAGATTAAGACACTAATCATCGACTCTACTTTTTCAAAAGAAAAATCTCATAGCAGCATCCATCTTTTTGCAAACAGAGGTAGGAAAGAGCGAAACATACATCGGATAAATGAGTAAAGCAAAAGCAATTGATTTAATCAAACAAAGTCTATCAGCTTTGTTTAAGAGTCTCTCCTTTCAATTTGTCAATCTAGATTTGATTCGAGTCAGGGTGTCAGCAAAGGAAGTTCTAGACGCTCGGGGATGCCCAATATTCACACCAAGGTATTTTCCCAAATCATTAACAAGCCGAATCTGGGAGACCCCTGTCAGAACATCTCTTCGGCCATTTGAAACGTTCTTGGAGCATGATGCCCTAAATTTCTCAATATTCACCTTTAAACCTAAGACTTTGCAAAAGAGCTCCGAAGTTTTCATAACATTCCGGACTTTAGTTTTTCTTGCTTTGCAAAATAATAAGAGACCATCAGCAAACATGATATGAGATAAACGCGGACCACCCTGAGAGATAGCTATCGCATCCCAACTACCAGATCCAACTTGTGAATCAATAAAAGTAGCCGCTCCATACAGATAAGAAAAAGATAGGGCAATCTGGAATCTCCCTATCTAAGACCCCGATGAGGCTAAAAATTATTCAATTTAGACTCATTCTGAATGATTACAAGTGTTCATAACACGCAGCGGAAATAATAAAGTAATCCTATTGATCTATTTTGTGCTTAAAACTTTATTGAAATAAGATGGGTTAGATGCGAATACTTGAGTACCCTAGTGAATAAAACTTTCTCCTTCGATAATATGAAGGTACTATGTGTGTCCACACCCAGACTGATCCTTGTTGTCAACTCCTTGACCAATGAATTTAACTGAGAAATTTCTTGCAACTTCTTGCACCAGCAATTCTTCACTAAAAATTGGAATATTTGTGTATGTGGAGGTAAAAGAAAACTTGTCTTCCTTTCTTTTATCATATACACATATATATAGTATGAGATTGATGATTGATTTGTGAATCAAATTACAACTTAATTTGAAACAGAATCAGTTAGGATCTTATCCATATTTAAAACTCATCATAGAATAAATAATTAATTGTTTAATATTCTCAATGATCATATTATTATATTCATGGTGCTAGCAAAGAATATAATAATATTCTATTTGAATTAATATAATTATTTATTTGATCTAATCAAAATAATAATTAAATGATTATTTACCAA
>NC_029792.2:23313828-23331964 GCF_000816755.2 Arachis ipaensis
CAATTCAATTCAAATCGCATAGTATACTATAATATTATTATTTTATTATTATATTTATAATTTTATTTATAATATATTTAATTTGTTATATATTTTTATATTATTTAAATATTATTATTATTTAATAAATATTTTATATTTAAAATGAAATTTATTTATTTATTTTAATTAATCTATATTTTTATTTTTATTGTTATCTTATTATTAATTTTTAAGATATTATTAAGACTTGTTATATCATTGTTAATTATTTAAAATTTGATATTGAGAGTTGTTATTGTATATTTAATTTTTTTAATTTACAAAATCATAAATTTAATCCAATCCAAATCTATTTAAATTTTGATCGGATCCGAAATCAGTATTTTGATCAAATGAGTTTTTGACATTCAAATCGCAGCACCGCAAATACCTCTATTGATGACGGTTGATTTATGATTTATCTTTGATTTTTTATTTTTAAATGCAGATGGATGGTTTTGTTTTACCACCTTTTGAGTTGACTAGTATTTCGAAGGATAAGGACATTATCTTTTGTTTATTATTCTTGATTTTTTCCTAACCCTTTATATTTATTTCTTTGTATTTTTTCATTACTTTGTAATATTTGTTGTTCCTTGTGTACAGAAATGCGGGAATAGAATAAAAAGTGATATTATATTTTGTGAGTCACTGTTAGCATCTTAGTTTTTTTCTTTTATTTAATTTTTTTAGGTCTTATATTTTAAAAATATAAAGTAGAAATATTTTGTTGAGTTATCATGTTGATATATTAGATATATTTCAAACACAATGTATATAATTATTTATCTGACATACGTGTCTTTTATGTTCATACATATCCTATCTTAAAAAACAAAAAAAAATACCGGACACATCCCAAAATTAAACTTTAATAGCGCAGGCTACAATAAAAGTTCAGTATCATTATAATAATAAAAAATAATTTAGTAGTATATTAACTAATTGATATACTATAGAAATAAGACTTCATGAGTTGAGGTCTCTGAGAACAAAACAAAAAAGGGCATAATTCATACTTTGCCATAAAAAAAGATATTGCTATTTTGAAGAGAACCTATCCGAATGACATTAAATATATGACTGGTTTACCTATATTGTCATCATCATTGATCAGCAGAAAGAATATACTACTCTTAAAAGATGTAACACTTTGAGAATTCCAACGAACGGTAAAATCCTAAGTCCCTAGTCCTTCCACTGTCCCATCTTCTTTGGCTCTACATCCACTCACCCTCTCTTCTTCGTTGCTCCTTGTTCACCCATGTTCGCTGCATGTTTATCGCTTCTCCAGTTGTCGTCTGCCTAATCCATGCCAAATAAGAGAAAATGTTTCTCCATGATTCAAATTTTGGTTCTGTATACTTCTCTTTGGTTCTGTGATTCTATGTTTTTCTTTATTGATAATCATAGAATTACTATATTCATAGTTTTATCTTAAATATTATTGTCATGCTTTGATTTTTCTTTTCAAATGATACCCAAACCCTTATCTCCTTATTGATTTATATATCATTTTGCTAGCGATATATATGTTAATTACTGGTTGATTATGCTTGACGGGTTGTATCAATTTGCTAGCTATATATATGTTAGTTACTAAAAAGAAAATGTAGCCTTTTAGGTTTTATATTTTTAAAAAATTAAATAATTTTTTCTTAACACTACTATCAAAATTTCTCTCTTTTTATATATATTACTAAACAATTATTTAGAAATTCACTTCCCAACACATTTAGAAAAGTTATTTTAATTAATACAATTGCTATACAAAAATTAAAGCTAATTTCAAAAGAAGATAAATAATACTTTTTTAAATTGATTTTTAAGAAATAACACTAATTTCGTTTAAATCTGAGAATTGATGATTCTAACGAATATCTAATATAAAATTCTTAAATTGACGGTTAAGTATCAAAAGTCACAACTAGAAAATTGATTAATACAGACAGATTTACAGACGGATTTAGTCTTTATTACAGACGGATTTTTGGTTACCGACGAAATTACCGACGGATTTTGTCGTTCTGTAAAAGCCCTGTCGGAAATTATTTACCGACGGATTTTTTTTCCGTCGGAAAATTACAGACGGATTTTCATCAATTACCGACGGATTTTCCCTCTGTAAATTCTGCATCCATTTTTTCGAAGGCGACGAACTTTTCGACGGATTTTCCGTCTGTAATTACAGACGGATTTTCAGACGGATTTTTCGTCTGTAATTACAGACGGATTTTCCGACAGATTTTCCGTCTGTAATTTGAACTTTAGAAAATCATCTGCACTCTGATTACAGACAAAAAATCCGTCTGTAAATCCGTCGGTAAGGTAAAATATTTTTTTTAATTTTTCTATTACAAAAATAAACCTGTTTTCATACAAAATAAATATAAATTTAATAAATACAATTTTTTTTAATCTATTTTGTATTCGAATATTTATAATATTTCAAAAAATAAACAAATTCATCATATTATCAAACTAAAAGAATAGTACTATAAACAAGCAAATTAATATAATTCAAAACATAAACAAAGTGTATTAATACATTAACTATAATATTAAGTAACAACTATACATCAAAGTGTGTTGATACATCAACTATAATTCATCACAAACAAATATTTAATTAAAAGAGTATGTAGTCAAATCTTATGGAATAAAAAATCTCTTGGCGTGTATATTTGCCATGCCAAGCCAAACCAAGCTAAACAGATCATGCTAGAATTGCATAGGTTCTTCCTCTAAATGAGACAGTTGCATCGGTGGTAGTGTTGGCATTGGTCAAGAAGCAACTTGATGATTTGTTTGAGGCATACACAGTGGCCTGAAATAATTATTTTTGAAAAGTAATTATTCATTATTGCTCTAATTCAATTAGAGGGAAAAAATAATGCAGTGTTGTAATTTTGTTTTCATGTATTTTGGTACTGTGATAGAGTTGTAGAATTTCTCCTCTAAAAGATTTCCGGAAAAACAAGAACTCGCGCTCGCCATCGGCTTTAAGCGTGACAAAAGCTAATGCAATTCTAGCTTCAGAGTCAAACCCGCACGCTAGATGTATCAATAAAGTTCTGCTTTAAAATATCACATAACATATACCCGAATTCATCCTTTCCTACCTGAAACACACAGATGGCAAGGAATTAAGCTCTGATTATCTATTCAAGAAAATCAAGGCAGCGTTTTCCTACATGAGACATTCCTAACAGAATAAGCACTTGCTCTTGCAACCTCAGATGCTTCCTGCAGTCACTTCAACGGTTACTAAAAGTTGTTGAAATTGAAGATTTTATTTGAACTTAAAAATGAATGCCACAGCATCCAAACAATTTCTATAAAACAAACCTCTAATAAAGAAGCCCCCCACTTAAATGCTCCCAGGTTCATGCAATCTTTTGCTAAACAAAGAAGCCCCAAAGCAAGCCCATATTGTGCTGGCACACATTGTGATTGAAATCTCCAAAGCTTGTCGAAATTGTTCAACTCCCTTTCATGTAGAAAAACCCAAAGACAATTTTACAGATAGTTATAGAATATAAACCATTGGATGTGGTTGAACAGCTTCCAGAAATTCATGAAAGGATTTGCAAAAAAATAGAATTCATTATTATCGAAGAGTACCTTCCTAAATGAACCAAGTGTCAACGAGATATTTCCGCTTTCAACCAAAGCAAAGACCATCTTATCATCCAACTCAATGGCATGGCCATAAGACTGATGGAGAATTCAAAAGTAAGTTGGTGGTTGAGGAATTAATCATCCAGAAGATTTAAGAGGAACCCAAACAGAAGGTACCTTTATGGCTGCAGTATACCTTCCCAATTGCTGATAAGCAAGGCCCAAAGCCTGAAAAAGTTTTAGATACTAAAAAAATCTTGTATTTTGCAGCCAAAATATTTTTCACAATGACAAAGTTCAAATCCAGTGATGCTTTAGCATGTAGAAGACCACCCATTTCAGTCACAATCTCTTCTATCTTAAGCTAAGAAAATGGAACACACAAAAGCACCAGGGATGTAATGTCTGACAAAGAAAGCACATTAATACCAAAAGTAAGTTGAATTTTTTAAAAAAAATGTTACCTGATCTTCATCTGAATGAATGGAATCTGCTGCAGCAGAAGAAAACTCTACAACAAGCAACATAAAAAAAAAGAGTTAATTTATATATCTCAATCCATAAAGCAAGTAGATTCAAACAGCGAAAAACGAAAAGCTGAATAAACAGAGTTAAATAAGGAAAAGAAATTATCTGAATAATGAATGAAGCAGCAAATAAAACTAAAAGAAACCAAATTGCAAGGATGATGAACACGCTACAGCACAACAGATCCACACTTAACCATACCAACCATTTTTCTACTGTGTAATAAAAAAGAAAATCAAAAGGTAAATAGGTATTTCCAAACAGATATAATTGTTCCCCAGAAATAAGAGAAATGAATAAAATGCATACTACAACAACCACCAAATAGCAAGTGAAAAGGATGATGTCCAGAATCATAACTACCTGTGAATGCCCAACTATGAATAGCTTTGAATTTGTTATTGAATATATGTAATTGATCATTTCTGCCATATAATACAGGGCTAATTCCTGCCAGCTCCAATCCCAGAATTTCTATCAAGGGACCAAAGTTGAATCAATCACATGATGCAATGTACAAACTCTGGCTCTAACAATTCCAATAAAAATAATATACACTGAAAATGACAGTGAAATGAAAATATAAGTATCATGACAATTTAGAATATTTTCTCAAGATCAGTGATCATCAACAGTGCTGTGGAACTCAATTTGGTGCTGAATATAAGTAGCTTCAGCACTGAGAACAATTTAATCATTCTTACTTCAAACATATCAAAGTAAATAGAAAAGGCTTGATAGTATTCGGCACAAACCCTTTTACTATTAAATAATTGAATGATAAAACCTACTAAAGTGTGACCTTATTCATATCAATTGCAAATGTTTTCCCCAAATTCAAATTAATAAATGAACATTTGGTTCTTAGTTTTGGCTCATAATTATTTAGCACTGAACTTTATGCACTCAAAAACCAAGGATAATTTCATTAGGGACTTTGATATAAAGCCTAATGTCATATTATATCACTCCCACAAGCAGAAGCAAAAGCACAATTTGGTTATTGCACTACATGAATTAGAAAGGAAGTAAAGAGACAAGCATAAAGGTTCATGAATCCTTCTGTTCATGAATCCTTCTATTTTCAATCAAGCAAATTCATCCCAGTTCATACCCTTTGCAAGAGCTACATGAACAGCTAATATAGCAGCATCCACATCTTCTAAGTTGTATTCTATCAATTCTGCCATTTTAACACAGTGATCAGCTTCTTTCCTCAATGTGTGCACTCGATTTTCCTACACAGGGAAATGATAGATATAATTGTTTTACATGTTAGCACCATCAATGAAATCAATAATACTTGAATAGCAAGTTTTTTCACTTTTTTCTCAACTTCACATGAAAACTATGCCTGTTTATTAGATCCGAAAGAGACTTCAAATATTAGAACATAAACGTGTATTTAGTCTTATAAGAGGTTCTTCTTTTGGGTTAGAATCCAGTAACATGAGTGTGACTCTGGCATGGATACCAACCTGATCCTGGCGTATTTTATTCAGCTTCTGAGCAGCTGAGTTTTCTTTGGCTTTCTGCTGTTGTTCAGACCTTTGGCTCTCAATTTTGCTGTAGAACTCATCCAAGGAAGCATCAAATGTCTCAAATTTTGTGTAATCCCTTGACTTAAACTGGTTGAGTAAGATTGGGCAGAACTCGTCATAAATCTGCATCAACATATACAGAATACCACAAAATCATTTGAGTATGCATTTTTGTCCCTAATTCTCTCCCATACTCACTATGCCCCTATAATTATAGAGAAATAGAATAAAACCTGGCTAACACTTCCTGTTTGAGAGGAAGAATCCTTTCCCAAATTTTGTTTCTGCATCAAAATGTATCCTCCAGGAACTATTTGATAGATGAAATATCTCTAAATAATATATTTGTCTGCAGATGTCAAGAGATCACAATTCTAGATCAAATTTTTCCAGAGAAGCACTACCAAAATTCTGTGAAAGACAGCATAATAAGTAACTAAAACTCACAAATCCAGCTGTTTAGAGGCATTCCTTGAGCTGCACGGCCAGTATTTAGAACATAACCATTCATCAGAAAGCTGTCCCTAAAAAGTGGATTCTGCGTAGTTATCACTGTATGTATAATCAAATAATTTGTTTATTCATTGATCATATAGCACTATTAGTTTGCAACCAAGGAAACAATTGCAATAAACACCTTTTTTTGTATATATAAAAAGGATTTTGGAAAGCCTTTCAACTTCCCTGAAATTGGTATAAGCTGATAAACAAGGGCATTATATATGCCAATGTATAAGCTGATAAGGGAGGCAGAGAAACACAAATTAACACTTAAATAAAGCAAATTATAGAGGTATAGAAGATCAAACTAAGTCACAAGAGTAACAAAATAGATAAATGCATCTAAGATGGCCCCAGGCTTGTTTTGCTTGATTGGCCCAAGTCCAAAGGCTTGGCAAAGGTGAAGGAACAAAACCTGCAACTTTTTAACTATGTAGCCATTGCTTCCTCAGAGGCTAGCTTGCAATCCCGGAAAGATGAATCTCCATATGCCTAAGACAGAGAAGAACAAACTAAGATATTTTATCAACTATCATAAGCATGTGCCTGTTAAGTTTCTAACTTTTCCAAACACATTTATGAGAACTCAATAATAACAAGAGTGGCCAAATAAATATAATTAATTACCATATTAGCATCTAGAAGTTCTCTAACAGCATCATCAACATTTTCAGCAGTTTGTTTTACCTGATTAACACAGATACATACCAACAATTATCCAATGTAAAATAAAGAGAATTGCAAGAATTAGTTAATGATTAGAAATTTAGATTAGCTGGATTCCTTCTTCCTCCTTAGAATTAGTTAACACAGATACACAGATATCACACATCATGCAATGCTAGTCTATTCATTTAGATTAGCTGGATTCCTTCTTCCTCCTTAGATTTTCACTTACTATGTGTGTGTTGTGACAAAAGAAGACAAGAAATTGGATGTTTACTATTGTTCTGTTTGGTGAGTTTTCTTTTTCTTTAGGGTGTACTTTTTCCCGTTTACAGTTTACAAATTGTTGAATGAGAATAATGGTTTTCCCGGCATGGCTTATTTTTACCATCGTTGTCTGATTCTCTGATTACTTGCTACTTTCATCTTCGTTCTATGGTAGACATGGTTATCACATTAAAGAAGAAAAGAATAATGCTTTCTATTTTTCCATGGTTCGGAGTGGTCATTGGTTCAATTACAAAATATATACAAAGATGGTGTTAAGTGGAAAAATAACTGGTTAAACTTGATGCTTAAATATGTTTGATGCTAGTGGATTAGATGTCAATGATCTGCTTTTTGGTGCATTCTTCAGCCGTCATTCTAACAAGCTAAATCTATTTCTGAAAATTTAGTACTTTATGTTTCAGACTCAGAGAATTAGAAACTATCAAGTAAAGAAATATTAACCTGAGTATTTTGACCCCACCAACTTGATCTCGTCTAACAGATCCATCGCCAGTTCTAGCAGATCCTGAGTATTCCTTCTGTATCAATCGAATCGAATCGATATAACAGACGTAGTCAAGTCACCAAGAGAACCCCACTGCTCAGCCACCCTTTTATATATTATATTTGAAGTCTGAACCCTCTCCAACATACATATTATGCACTGTCATGCTCTGCAACATTCACAATCTCAATTACTATCAACATAATCTCATAATTAGCATATAATTAGAGACATGAAACCCTAACCTTGAGTAGAGACGTTACAGATCCATCGTTAAGAGTGAAGATATCAGAAATTTAGAAGCAAATTTAGAAGCATAGTGTCAACAAGATCTTGAGCTGTAACACTGAATAACAAGCAAATGATTATCAAACAATGAAAGTTGTAAATAATTATCAAACAAATAGCTCAAATTGAATTACAAATTACTTGAACAAAGCAGAACAGAACAGATTCAACATTCGTCCAAGCAAATAATTCAAACGAAAGCTTCGATTGCAGAAAAAATTCATCAAAATCAGAGTAAATCCACAGATTCAAACGAAGCACAAAAGTAGAGTATGATAAACCTAAAACTGGCACAGAAAAATTGAGCCCTAAGGTTTATCACAAAGAACAGAATCACAAAATCAGGATTTATATACCTGAAATTTGAGATGGTTACAAGAAGAACTAAGAGAGCGAGTTGAGATTAGATGGAAGAGGTGCCAGAGGGAGCAGATGCGATGAGAGCATCGGTAGAGAGAGCTCTGCGATGAGAGCGGCGGCGGGGGGATCTCGTAGGACGCAAGGGATGACAGAGAGATTGTGCGATGCAAGCAGCGGCGGCAGCGGCAACGGCCACGGCGGAAGAAGCAGAAGTAGCAGCCACGGAGAGAAAAGTAACTCGTGCCAGGGAGAGAGGAAGAAGCTCGTGTTTGATCTATGAATGGAGCTCGAAACACAGTTTGAACGGGGGCTGCCACGGAGAGAGAAGAGGGTATAGGTTAGGTCTAAATTAAAATTTTCAGACAGAAAATTTTAAATTACAGACGGATTTTCCGTCTGTAATAATTTAATAAAACGCGTGCTTTATCTACTTAATTACAGACGAAAAATCCGTCTGTAACCATTCCACGGAAAAAAAATTAATTTTTCCAACGGAATTATAGACGGATTCTCTTTTCCGTCTGTAATTTATGCTAATCTATTTTTTTTGTTTTCCGACAAAAAAATCCCTCTGAAATTCCGTCTGTATTTCAGTGGGATAAAATCCGTCGGAAATAAATTAACCCGCCATAGTTTAAGTGAGTTTGCTGAATGCTGACCCTGGGCCCTAGCTATTGCTATATCTATATGACTATATATATTTGTTTACTCCCTTTTCATGTAAATCTAATACTACTTCATCGCCTTCTTAAGCTGCTGCGTGACATTTTCATATTACTTCTTGTTTAATTTGTACTATTATATATATGTCATGTCTACTTCATTGTTTAATACTAATGCACATTTTCATCAACTAATCTAAGTAAGATGAAACTAGCTACTTATAGGTGTCTAATTTCAAAAGTTGTATTGATATTAATCATTGCGACTCAACAGCTTTTAGAAATTATTTTTTACACAAGGGAAAATAATATTATTGCTAATAACATTTTTTACTCAAAAGTTGTATACAAAGAGTTATATTGCTTCTCATCATTCAATTGGTTCTGTTTTGTATAAAAAGAATTAGATTGTGCAAAATTAACTTTTGTTCTTAAATTATTGTAGAATTGTGAGAGATGAGTTTAAAAAATATTGATTCTAAAAAAAGTGTTAATAAGCCTTTATAGCAAAGAACAACACTCACTTTTCATTCTCTTCACTTTATGAACATGTGTAGCTCCAACTTACATGTTTTCTTATTTTTGAAGTTACAATTTAACTTAATTTAAGAGGAAAAAAACAATTGTTGGCATGAAAAACGGAAATTACAAAATTCTGATTGTGAATAATTAGCTGCAAAGGTTAAAGAACTGTATTATTGGATTCAAGTTGGATAGTCTTTAAAAGCTTAATGATACTCATGCTTCTAACAATAAGATGATACTGATGTACTATCTTTGCAAGGTATAATAACAATAATAAAGCTCTACATCTAAGTTATCTAACCAAGTAAGTCCAATAAGTTGCTATAACTTAATTCAGCTTTACGCGTCACTATCTCTAACAATCTTTTGACTTAACGTGCGATTATATATAACTGTCTTTTTTATGCAGATTTCATTATTTTTTTCAAATTTTCTCAGCGTTTTCTGCATTCTCTTCCTTCTCTGTGTTCTCTGCATTCTCTTTGTTCTCTGTGTTATCTTCGTTCACAATCAATACTCTTTGATCTGATTTAAAGATTTGGATCAAATTTTTTTGAAATCAACTTGTGAAATCAGGTTTGAACAGATATGAAAAATTACTGAAGGTTCTCAGAAATTAACCCTCCTTGTTTTTTTTCACTTTTCTCTTTCACATTTCAGATCGCGAAACACTAAATAGTCATATTTTTGTTTATTTAGTAGATTTATTTGGTGTTCTCGCGATAAAGTAGATATTACTGTTCTCATTATACTGTTTATTTTGTGGTAACTGTGTTAGGCCAGTTTAAGAACGTTGTTTTAGTACTTCTCGTATCATTTAACCTATATTAATCACTTTTTCTGATCCAAAATTTATTTGCATGTGTTTGAGAATTTTGAATATATTTTTGTAAATGTTTGAGTGATTCACATATTTTGAACTGAGTTCGTTTGTAGTAATTATAAAAAATTTCGGTAAAAATTTTTTCGGTAGCCATCAACTGCAAATTTGTTTTGCAATTTGTGACCTCTGATGCTTTTGACGAGGAAGTTGAGCACATGAGCAGCCCAATTTCACTTGTATTATGTTCCCATGAAGAATGGGGGCATGGGAGGGGGCATGGGAACTGCAAAAAAAATTTGTTTATTGTTATTGGCAACAAGAAACACTTCTTGATAAAGAGGATGAATGTTCTTTTAAATTTCAACTGATTTTCTGGCCCATCAACACTTGTGTCAATTAAAGACTTTGTTAAAAGTGATAAAGAATCGCCTTTAAAGCTTTCAATAAACATACTTCTGCTCTTCATTAATTTCTTTATATACAACTTTGTTTGGAAAGAAAATTCCTACAACAACAGCAAAAATATTTCAATAATACAAAAGTAATGTAAAAAAAAAATACCGAAATTTGATTTTCAGAATAAATTACAAAATAGACTTCTACTAGATGTATTCAAGCCAAGGGCATTCACTATCTTGTCAGGGGTGAACTTGATTACATTGTACCGCGTGTCTAGTATGCTATGGTATAAATCAAATGAATATGTCAATTCTTTCAGGAGCTTATGCGAGACATTCAAGGCTAGGATATGCCTCATAATAGCAAATTCCAATTCTTCGACAATAGCTTTCTTGTTGTTGCCCATCTTGCTGAATATATCAGAAATAAATCTTGTATAGCACCTCAAATCATGAGTTTTCTATAAATAAATAAAAATTATGTTACATAACTATATTTATGAAACAAAAATGAATTGTTCTAACATATATATGCTTACTTTATATTTGGTCCTTTCTTCTTTGTGGTGCTCCTCTCAAAAACATATACAAAAACACATTCAAATATGAAATGCACCTCAATTTAAACAAAAAACACCGAAAGTAATTATTGATTACTATACAAAAACCGAGTTCAAAATATGCAAATCGGTCAAACATAAACAAAAATACATGCAAATTATTCAAATATGCACAAAATGATACCAGAAGCACTGCAACAACATTTTATGGCCTTGTTACACCTAATCCAGGACAACACTAATTACGTTGTAATTCAGCCAAAATGCACTGAAATTTTTTTATGATTACTACAAGTATCATTTCATGGACTTGAGGTAAAAAGGGAAAAAATCAACAATTTTAAGTTGATTATTATTAAGAAGTATAGTGATTTTATTTAATTTTGACCTTACTTAGCTTGATTATTGGTCTATATTGAGTAATCAATCAATGAATTAGTTAATTAATTAATTCAAGTATAATGATGATGACCATGGATATATATGTTAGGATTTGAGGTTTTCTCTGAACCTAGCTAGCGAAATTTGTTTGAAATATAGATAAAGTTTTGTGAAAAATATATTTATGTTATAAAGTAGTTTTGTTATATATGGATTAATTATCATCGTGCTTGCTTACATATATATCATTATAATTATTTTTTATATAATTATTAGGATAATTTTGGAGATATTAATGAAGATATAAATGTTTATCATGATGGTTTATTGATAAAGATAGAGTGTTGGAAATTGAAAGATGATTGATTAATGACTTTTATTAAAAGATATTTATGTAGGATACAATATTTTAGTTTTTCCTAGTTTATTAGTAGTAAACTCTAAGTAGTCTCATGTATATTTTGATACAATTATGCTTAATTTAATGTGAGATGTATGAATATTTAAAATTATGATCATCCTAGTATTTTGGGTTTATTATATATATATATTTGTCTAAGATAGGAAGTTTTATTAAAATAAGGAAAGGTCCAAATTCGGACAACAGGCGAAAAAAAATTGGAATAGTTCCACCAGAAGCTAACTAAGAATAATGGCTATTACAAATTGGGGAAAAAGCAAATGGGAAAATATCAGGTCGTCCTCTTCCTCTCATTTACTATTGTCTGCGCTAGCTCCAAGCTGAGAGATGGTGATCGTCGAATTCCTTCAAATACCAGTTCATTTCTTACCTTCCAAAGCTGCCAGCAGAGTAAATTGGCCACCAGTTCGAGCTTCTCATTTGGCTCTGCATTGCTCTTAACCTTCTCCATGGTGCTGACCCACCATCGCCAGCTCTCATTCAACGCTTCTAGAACATGAATTTGGGCTTTTTGTCAGGCTTCCAGGGAATTGGGACAAGTCAGTAGACAGTGGGTCACCGATTCATCTTCTTCCTCACACCTTGGGCATTTTAGATTTATGTCTAGAATCCTGGTGTGAAGCTTGCTCTGAACAGATAACCCTTCATGCATGAATTTCTATGAAGGTTTTGACTTTTGGCTGATTTTTAAACTTTCATATACTTGACCAAAGAGATTTGTTTCTACAAACTTCAGGAAGAAATTCGATTGGAGGATGAAAAAATTGAAAGGCCAATCGGTATCCAGATTCCACTGAATATCCACCATTTTTCTCCTTCATCCAGGTAACTAAATCCTCTCCTTCATGGATTGTGGTGTTGAGAATTGATTTTGCAATGTCTATGTTGAAAAACTGTCTGATTTTTGTTTGGTTCCACTGTCTAGTTGGTAGAATTAACTCTAAGACCCGAACTGGTGTATAACTTGAATCTGTATTAGTAATTGGAGAAATTACTAGGAAGTCCTTAACCCATAAATCTTCTTTTATCCGTATCAGTTGACCGCCTTCTACTCTCCAGAGAATACCTTTTTTCAGTACTTTCCTACCTTCCAACACACTTCTCCAACTCCAGGATGGGTTATGGCTTGCCTGCGTTTCTAGGAATGTTGAGAATCTGTGATATTTAGCCTTATAAACTTTGGCAATCAAAGAGTTTGGATGCGTCAAGATTCTCCAACCTTGCTTGGCTAGCATTGCAAGGTTGAAGGCTTTGAGATCCTTGAAATTTAGTCCTCCATGAAATCTGCCAACCAACCCAGTGCATCCGCTTTTCAGAGACTTTTTGACCCCACCATAACTATAGCATGGCCTTTTGTAGTTCTTCCAAGAGTGATTCTATGGAAGTTTAAAACAGCTTAGAGTGTAGATAGGAACCGCCGATGCCACTGCTTTAATAAGGATCTCTCTACTAGTAGTGGATAGTAAACCCCTCTTCCAATGTTGAAGCTTTTGATTAACCTTATCTTTTATGTAGTCGAAAGTCATGCTTTTACATCTCTGTATCACCGATGGCAAGCCTAAGTACTTATTCTGATTACCTACATGAGGAACTTGAAGGATGTTGGCTAAGTGATCTCGTAGTGGAATAGATGTGTTCTTGCTGAAAAACGCTGACGATTTGTTCAGATTAATTATTTGACCACTAACTTCTTTGTATGTGTGTAAAATCTGGATTAAACTCTAGCAATCTTCTTCTGAAGCTTTGCTGAAGAGAATCGAATCATCTATAAAAAATAGGTGGCTCACTCTAGGACATATGTGATTGAATCTCAGCCCAGTAATTTTCTGTCTCTTTCTCCTCTGTGGAGCAGATGGGATAAACCCTCTGCATAAAATAAGAAAAGGTAGGGGAAAAGAGGGTCGTCTTGACGTAGCCCTTTGCATGGTTTGAAAAAACCATGAGGTTGTCCATCCACAGTAATAGAATAAGAGACCGTCATCACACATTCTTTGATCCAAGTCAACCATTTGTCGCAAAAACCCCAATTTCTTCATCACAGCCCACACAAAAGACCATTCCACTCTGTCGTAGGCCTTACTCATATCTAGTTTCAGGGCAAAATCACATTCTCTGTACGTCTTATTTTTAAAAAAATGCATAAATTCGTGCGCTATTAAGATGTTATTACTAATTAATCTGCCTTTAACAAAAGCACTCTGAGAATCGCTTATCACCCTATTCATAACCAGTTGCAATCTATGCACTAGTATCTTAGATATGATTTTGTAGAAAATGCTACTAAGACTTATAGGACGAATTTGATTCATAGACCTAGCATTATCAACTTTGGAATAAGACAAATATGAGTATGATTGAATGCCTTTAGAATTTTACCTCCCGAAAAGAAGCTTCTTACTGCTAGAATCACGTCCTTTTGTATAATTTTCCAGAAAAATTGAAAAAATTTTGCTGTGAATCCATCATCTCCCGGAGTAGAGAACGGGTTGATAGAGAACGCAGCATTCTTGATTTCATCATCTGAGATAGGCCTGATAAGCATTCTATTAGTGGCAACAATAATTTTTTTCTGGAATGCTCTCAATTTCCCCTTCTGGATCTCGCGGATTACTTGAGGTAAAAATTTTAGTAAAATAGTGTTGAGCCATATTTGCAATTCCTTCTCCATCTTCTGCTATGCTACCCTCTTCATCTTCCAAGTGGTGAATCTTATTTTTTCTATTCCTTACTTTATATTTGGAATGGAAGAAGTTTGTATTTTTATCTTCCCATTTTGGCCACTGAACCCTCAATTTTTCTCTCTAGAACCGTTCTTCTCTTACCAACTCATCCTCCAGCTCTGCTTCCAATATTCAAATATGAATCAGATCAGCCATAATTCCTTTATTAGATTCTGCAGCAAGTTTGGTTTTTATGCTTTAGATTCTGATTAGTGAATTCGACGAGGAATTTTTCTACCATTCTACTAACTTGTGCCTACAGTGCTTCAATTTTCCAGCAAGCTTGAACATAAGGGAACCATCAATTTTGTGCTTCCAAGCTTGCTTGATTAGGTTAACTACGTCTTCATTCTCACACCACCTTTCTTGAAATATGAACCTCCTCTTATTTTTCCTCATTTGTCTTTCCTTACACAATAATAAAGGCCTGTGGTCCGAGCCAAAATCTTCCAAGTGAATTACATATGCATTTGGAAATTCTTCTCTCCAACTACTACTAACCAACACCCGGTCCAACCTCTCCCTAATTAGGTTCCCTCCAAACTGCCTATTACACCATGCAAATTTTTCTCCTTCATATCCCAGATCCATTAGATTTTCAGAATTAATGAAGTCATTAAAGTCCTGGATAGATGTATTTGATTTGGGTATACTATCTTCCTTTTCATGGTGAGTTGTGATTGCATTAAAGTCTCCCATAATTGTCATTTTGTTGCTGCTTATGCCAATTAACTAGTTTATTTGATTGAACTTATCTCTTCTTTTTGCTTCATCAGTGTCCAAATACAAACCAAAAACCTCCCTTATCTGTTCTTGTTGCTGGCTTCTGCACCTAAAATAGATATAGAAGTTGTCACGGTTTAGGATTTGCACCTCCACTTCTTTCTTCCATGGCACCACTAATCCACCTGACAATCCTATTGGTTCCACTGTGTAAAAAGAGGGAAACCCAATCTTCCTCATAACTCCTTCGACTTTTGACATACTATTTTTTGTTTCACATAGAAATAGTACATCGGGGGAATGAGACCTAACGATCCCTTGTATGTTGTGAACTGTCAGTGGTTTTTCCCAACCCCGACAGTTCCACATCATCATTTTCATATCTCCTGGAGTACCATATGTTGGGTGGTACCCTCTCCCATTTCAGATGGTGTATTGACTTCTTGGCACAACTTTTTACTACTTGCATTATTTCCTTCCTCCTCTGATCTTCTTTAGACCCGAACACTGAACTGACTATATTCTTCCTTGCCAGGTGTTTCAAGTTCTGTCTTCTTATTGTCTTCTTACCTTTTGTATTATTAGTTTTACCATTCAAAACCTTGCATTCTTCTGTAGTGAGCTGGATTGAATTTTCTGCATCAGCAGTACCTTTTTTACCTCTTTTCTCGAATCTTTCCATACTATCCACTCCATCCTCCTTTTCTCCTCTTTCTCCCTCCTGGGTTTCTTCCCTTCTTGGAATACTCTCTATTTCTCTAATTTGAGAGTTGTCATCTTGAACTGATAGACTAGTAAAACCTCTTATTAGGCTAATAGGAGTTGATTTTTTAATCTTGTGCTTTTCTTCCTTTGTTTTTACAGCAGAGTTCGAGTTTTGATTCTCCTTTTTCTTATCCACTCTCCACCAAATCTGCTCAGCCTGAAGCTATGCCCCCCACATCTCCTCTCTATTTTCACCAGCTACTGAGTCTTTCAGGTAATTGCTGCATGTTCTAATTTCATGACCAATATATCCGCAGTAGTGACAAAAATTTCCAATCCTCCCGTACCAGAGTTTTAATTCAGTCACTTTATTATTGTTGCCTGCAATTTTGAGACATCTTCTCAAGGGTTTTGTGATATCCAGCAAAACCTAAATCTTGAGAATTCTCTCGTCTTTTCCTCGCATCATGAACAAATCAGCATCTAAGACCTTTCCCAACGCCTCCCCCACCCTCTTTCCCAGATTTTTTGTTTTGCAATGCTCTGGGACTCCCCACAATTGTACCCAGATAGGGACGTGAATGAACTCTTCTTCCTTAATCTGCAGGTCTTCTTCCCATGTTCTCAGGTTCATAATATAGTTTTAAAGAGTCAAGGTGCTCCCTTTTCGAATCTAATCAGATCTATCTCTTTATCAAAGAAGAATTGAAATACATTGTCCCCGTGATTCAAAAATTTAAATCCATCTGGTTGTCTCCAGATGGCTGTTAGAGCTGCTTCTATAGTTCCAGAACTGAACCCTCTGTCTGCCAACAATCTGCCAACAAGACTTTTCGAACATTTCTACACCCCTTCTTGTATATCTTCATTGTCAAATCTCACTACCGTATCCTCCTCACCTCCTGCCAAACCAGGATTAGACAGACCTAAAGAAAAAGAGGCAGCAAGCGCTGCCATTATTATCCAGATGGGACTAGTGAATGACTCACAAAATTAGGATTTCTCCTAAATCCTAGCAGAGCACTCAACAAACCCTAGACTCAGAGCAAAACTTAAGTAACGGTTTATTATAAATATATTTTGTTTAAGAATAATTTTTATTATTTAAAAAATATTGTATTGTATTATTATGTATTTATTTTTATTTTATAATTTTTGACTAATTTAATTAAAAAAATATGATTATATATGACATAAGATTATACTTATATAGAATAGCAATAGGTATATAATGATGTTACATTTTTAAGGTTGTGCATTGAAAAACGTAATCTTTGATTCTCAAGCGCGTAATTTTTAGTTCTCACGCATATCACTTAAAAAGTACGACCTATTCTAAACACTAAAAACGTAACTTTTAATACAAAAAATATAATCTTTGAAAATAGACAACGCTCGAATAAATATTTTCTACTAAAATATCTCCAAAACCAAATTAGCATAGTCTTTATCAAAGATATATTTTTTTTTTTTTCTGTTTTTACCTACATTTTAAAGAATAGCTGAATTGGTAATTTTTGTGAGAGTCAAAAAACCTTGTGCTTTACCACCCTGCAGCTATGCTATTATTGAAGAACGTCCAATAAAGACCAAGGTCTTTCCAATTGTATAAATAGTTAAGTTAGTGTGTTTAGACTAGAGGTTTCAANAATAAATCATCATAAACTCCGTTGATATTCAAAAATTCAATAATTTTACATGAAAAATTTTATGGTGCTGATAACAAACATAAATATGGGATCTTGTCCTTGTGTGCCAACTTGGAAGAACAACACGTGGGCTGCAGTGGATAAAAGGTTTTTGGGTCAAACTGGAGATTTGGTGCTGGTGGGCTGCAGTGGTTGGGCCTTTCATAATTAGTAATAAACTAGTCAAAGTAAATAAAAGTATTATACCAAAAAAATAAAATACAAATAA
>NC_029792.2:23332118-23334889 GCF_000816755.2 Arachis ipaensis
TAATCAAAAATTTTTTTTAATTAATTTAATTAATTAATTTATATTTCCTACTTACTTTCTACTTTTTAATTACCTACTCATTATAAAGAGCTTTTTAATATACCACGACTATCATTTTCATTCTTGCACTACAACAATAATACACAGTTGGACTCTCTTGTTGTGTTACTTTTATTCTTACCACAAATATAAAGAATTATTATTTATACGATAAGTTAATAATATATCATTTTTGCAAAGCCAATTTAACAAAATGTACTCCTATTTTAAGGAAAAGTAATTTCTAATTATATTTAATTTTAGTTTATTTCTATTTTTATTTTAAATTATTTTAAATTACTCATAATTCAAATATTCTAAAACCCACATCTTAAAATTGTTGTAACTGATTGATACATTATTAGAGATTGAATATATGTTACACTGGCGCGATTGCGATACTCAAATCAGGACTATGGTATACATGTTGCTGCTTTTAAGCCCTCCAGCTAAGCAACGCAGGAAAAGCCCAAACCCAATCCTAGGAAATAGTGAAGTTTCATAGGATCTTTCTGTTCAGGTGAAGATAGTCCACATCTTTACAGAGATATCTATTTCACTGAACTTCTCTCTCCGTCCCAAATCGTTACGCCTTTCATGCAGGTCAAATTTACCCGACAAAAAATTTCTCTACCTTTGGACCGTTATAGTTACTGCCATTGTTCACCGGGGCTTCAGTCGTTGGCTCCCTTGTCATCAGATCACTAACTTCTTGGATCTTTTGGCACTAAGCAGGGGTCATTCCCCATACATGATCTTACGACTTTGCGGTGACCTGTGTTTTTGGTAAACAGTCGCCCAGGCCTAGTCATTGCACCCCTTTTATGAGGAGGCACCACTTCTCCTAAAGTTGTGGGGCTATTTTACCGAGTTCCTTAGAGAGAGTTGTCTTGCGCCCCTAGATATTCTCTACCTACCCACCGGTGTCGGTTTCGGGTATAGGTATCATTTTGTTAAAAGTTTTTCGAGCTTTTCCTAAAAGTATGGCATGGGTTACTTCAGCGCTGTAGCGCCTGGTACTCGAACATTGGCTCGAGGCATTTTCTCTACCCCTTCTTATCTTGAAAAAACAGGGACACCTTGCGTCCTTGAACCAATAATCATCTTTCGGCTAACCTAGCCTCCTTCGTCCTTCAGGACCAACAAAGGGTAGTACAGGAATATTCACCTATTGTCCATCAACTACGCCTTTTGGCTTGATCTTAGGCCTTGACTCACCCTTCGTAGACAAACCTTGTGGTGGAATCTTAGGTTTTTGAGGCATTGGATTCTCACTAACATTTGCATTACTCAAGCCGACATTTTTGCTTCTATTTTGTCCACCAATGCCCACGCGGATCCTTTTCTCAAATATGTATTATAATTCACGTTGAGAGTCATATCACCTTATTATCATTGACTTATGACTCGAATATAAGAATTTGAATATTAGGGTGTTACAGACAGACCCTGGAAGCAACGTCTGGACTTCTAGTGGCTCGGTCAGGACAATGCAGGAGAGGGACTCTTATGCTGTAGAGAGAAGACATTGCTATGAGGATAGAAACAGTGGCCGACGGTGGAAACGGCGAGAGAGAAAGAGCGACTAGAAGGAAAGAAGCTGCAGAAGTGAGGGGAAGGTTTCTGATTTCGAATTTAGGGCAATTGTACCGTCGGATTTCTTTCAATTGAAAAATATGACAATAAAGTGTTGGTTGTTGCCTAAACGCCGCATTTCATTAATTTGTGTTACTATCAAAAACTTTTTATATAAAATATGACGCTAAATTTAGCACTAATAAAATTAATCTTCGACGCTCCTATATATCATCAGATTTAGTTATCGAATTTTGAATCTGACAGTAGATTATTCGAATGATGATTTTTCACTCTTAATTGTTGGAAAATCCGTCGGTAACTCGATCGCTAAATTCGAAGGTATCAAACGCATTTCTTGTAGTGTGGTTGGAGTATAGTATATCAAAATATGCTATTATTTTGTCTTTATTATGACCTTATAAAACCTGAGGCGGAGGGTGTGATGCTTTTGTAACTAATAGTTTTTCAAATTGAAAAAAAAAAGAGACTACAAATTCATATTAGGAGTAATGATAGTGCTCATAATCAAGTTTGAAAAGCATGTGAAGCACTTATGAAGTCGAAGCAACACATTAGTGATGCTATTGGAAAGCAATCCGCGCAAATTAGAAGGAATTATCAAATTTATTTTACGACAACAGTTACATTAGATTTCTCTTGTGACAAGATTTGGCTTTTCGTAGTAATGATGAATCAGATGGTTTAGTTAATAAAAGAAAAATTAGAATTTCTAAATTTTCTTGCACAATATAATAAAGAGATTGGTCATGCTTTTAAAAATTTTCATGAAAATCTTAAATCAGTGACACTCTAAATTCAGAAGAACATTGTAAAAGCTACTATAAGTGAAAAAACAAAAGCTATGATGCAGGGTCTTAGAGATGAACTGTTTGTTGTTTTGGTTGATAAATTCCATGACATTTTTATTAAGGAACAAATAATAAATATTATATATTGTCTTATTATGTATATTTTGCCTCTCATTAATAAATTTTTTTAGATATGAGGTGTCATAAATACCTTTTTAATTTCTATACGTACGCAATAGCTAATTGATGGTTGATTTTTATTTATACATAATATAGTTGTTTAAACAAATATATTAAGTTGATTATCAATTATTAAAAAGTATATATAGCAAACGATTTTAATCG
>NC_029792.2:23335008-23340321 GCF_000816755.2 Arachis ipaensis
TAAAATCTTCTAAAAATAAATTATAACATATAAGCTTTTAAACCAATTTTTTTTTTTTAAAGTGTGATGTATACTTAAATTATCACCAGTGTTATTTGATCATATATATTAGTGTTTATGTAGTATAATAAAGGACTTTAAATTCAATTACTGAAGAAAATATACACTTCTTTCAAAATATTATGAAAAGGAAAAATTACATTAGGTTGGAGGGCAAGTATAACTATGTTTTTTTAGGTACAAAAGTTCAACTTAATATGATGGAGCAAAGAACAAAAGGAAAGAAAAATAAAGAATTAGTAGCAACAATGTAACTTCTATTCCTCCATTATCTTTATTATTGTCATTAACAATGAAAGAAATTTAGATAATTCTATTTCTAATAGCATTCAAAGGATCTAGCTACAATTTCTGCAACATCTATAATCTTGTTCTGCAAAATCCAATAATTTCTTTTCAACCATATACACCAAATGGTAGAGAAAATTTTAATCAACCATTTCTTTTGGTGATTCTTACTCAATAGCACAGTAATCCAACTTTTTAAGTGCTCTTTTATTGTTTTTGGTATGTCCAAAAACGCCTATATCAGATATCTAAGTACACTACTATACTTTCCAGGAGAACACATCAGCAGCAAATAAGTGGTGCACACTTTTAAGTTTCAATATCCTTATTACAAAATACATAGATAATATTAGTTGGCTCAATAATATGCAGTCTACTCAATTTTTTTTAGTATTAACTATGCTAACTAATGCAAACTAAGTAAATATATATAATTCAATTCTTAGTGGATTTAATCTTTTTCATACATCTTTAATAAAATTATAGTTAGATATATCTTTTGAAATGTGTCTATCTGCAACACCTACACAAAAGAATTAATAATAAATATATAATTTTTATTAATAATCATATTGTGTCTTCTCTTTTTCTTATCAACTTTGTTAATTGTAAGACACAATGAAATTAATTTAATAATTTTAACTCTCATTGGTATATCTCTCTTATCCATTAGAAGTTCCAAACTCATTTTATCCCATCCCAAAATCTACATTTTTTTATTTTTGGTTTAAAACCGAAAAAATTTTTTGGAAAAGAATCCTTCAACATATCACCATGCAACCACATGTCCTCTCAGAATTTAATCCATCCCCATCTCCAAATTCCATTGACAACCCATTGATCATCTTCCTCACCTGCTACTCTTAATCTGAAGTCGACAAATGTCTTTCTATAGACCACCTCTAACAAAAAGCGTCTAAGTCAATAACATCTCGTTAGTATTCAGGTTATTACATGAGCATACAACCTTCTTTTATAATAGACACTCATCCTTAGAGAACTTCCATCACCACTAGTATTTCAAATTACTGCATCGCCCACCTCTAACCCCTAAATTTCTTAGGAGCTTGAACTATGTCTCATCTAACCTGAGCAATCTCAGGCCTCCCATCCTCATTGCCCCAGTAAACCCTTTGCTATAGAGTAATTAGCTTCTCTGCAACAGCCTTTGACATCTTATATAGACTTAGATAGTAAATTGGTAAGCTATTGAGAATCGACTTTATATGCACCAGCTTACAAGCCCTATTCAAGCTCTTAGCTTTTCATAGACTCAACCTCTCTTTTACCTTATCAATTACTGGTTTTCAAATTTTCGCTAGACGGAGATTCACTTCTAAGTATATCCCAGGATATTTCACTAGTAACATTGCCACCTTACACCCCAGTAGACCGCATATTTGATGCATCTATTCTATATTGCAATTTACGGGAATCAAGTTGGACTTATCAAAATTAATACTCAAACTAGACATCAGCTCAAAACATCGAAGCAGCCTTTTATAGCTTGAATAGTCTCCTCTTCTGGAGATAGAATAATATAGTGTCATCTACAAATTGAAAATGAGACAATTCTATATTATCCCTCCTAACCAATAATGGAGTTATACACCCGTTCTTTATTGTCTTTTTTATTATCGTGTATAGAACATTAACTATGAGGACAAAACAAAAGGATTACAGAGAATTTCTTTATCTCAACTCTCTCTCCATCTTAAAAGATTTCATTAAAGATCCATTCAATAAAACTACCATAAATGCCTAACAAACACTTTTAAATCATATTTAGTTACTAAATTTACAACTGATGAACTATTTCTAGAATTAATTAAAACTTGACTTTTTTTTTTTTAAAATATGCACTAACTTTTTAAATAAACAGTAGTTTCACTAAATCTCATGAATGTAAACATGTAATTTTCCCATATAATCTATAAATAGAGAGTACCTTAATTATACACTAAAGTAGTTGGTGCGTCTTTTGACAGAGAAAAAGTTAAGACAACTTTATGTCCTAACCAAGAAAGATAATTTCAGGTTTCAGCCAAACTTGATAAAAAATTTTAGATGGGGGTGGAAATCATTTGGGCATGACTAGGGGGAGAAAAGGCTGAGCACTTTCTTTTTCTCAATTAAAATAAAAAAAAATAATAACTAACTTCAATGTTAGGTTTTAATGATGGTCAAGTAAAAAGGAGCAAATAGATTGATTAAGCTGCATGCAATCATAAGCTTAGTTGAAACACATGCTATAAGGTTTAATTTCCAACTCTAATGGTTAATCTATCACTATTCACTTATCCACTAAAGGACCCTTTTTCTTCCAACTTCACCGTTCCCAAAATATAAAAGCTTACACTACAAGAATTATTCAACGTCGTTGTCATAATTATTTCCACGTAGAAAAAATCGCTCAAAATTCCTAATGTCTCTGAAGCTAATGATGCTATTCTAAGAGCAAACTAATTAAATTATTTTCTAATTCGCTTTCCTCTATAATTGGTAATTGCAAGTGGCCCGTTTTGCTTTTACGCTTTGTATACTAGCGACAGTTATACTGTTGGTGTTACTACATATATATTTGTTAATACTTAGTATGATGAAAGCATCGTTTTTCACTTCGTAGTATTTCTCAGATTTTATTTCCCTTAATAAGCATTGTTGTTTTTGGTTAGTAACTTTGATTGTTTTTGTCTATATATATGTACGTGTGATACTTATCTTATATGACCAGGATTACCTAACTACAAGTTAACTTTAAAATCAGGAATTGCTGTAATATTATTGTGAAATATAAATCAGATTTTAGGTTTATACAACAAAACAAGGTTAATTAGTTAATAAACTTGACAACAACGTAATTGGAGCGATGGTAGTGACCGATAAAAATAAATATTAGCGATAAAGTGTACATTTTAAGAATGAACTTGATCCCTTTAAATTTAAGATTTCTATTTAAGTTTCAACAAAGACCATTTTTATTAACAGTATACTTTGCAATGACCATCAACAAGAGTCAGGGTCAATCATTATCACATGTAAAGTTTTACTTGCCAAAATCAGTATTAATCCATGGACAACTTTAAGTTACTTTGTCAAGAGTTAAAAATTACAATGGCCTCAAGATTATCATTTTGGACGAAAACAACAATCCAAAGTCTTCAACAACAAATGTCGTGTTTAAAGAAATTTTTAATAATATTTAGGTGAGAAAAATAGTATTTTCATTTTAATAACATGTTATGATTTATATTTTTGTATAAATATTTACTGTAGATATAATTAATTTATCTGCAACTCTACTTTCAGATTTGAAATGAAATATGTAATAGAGATCATAACATCATATGCCAATTGCTTTCCTAATGAGTTTAGTAAAATACTAGGTTGTCGATAAATTTTCATTATCCTTTTGATATAAAATTTAGTGTAAAATTGACATGCTACTATTATAGTTACATATGTTCTTATTTTTTTAGGTCTCTTTTCTTATAGTTCAAGAATATTATAGACTTCAAACTGTTCCATTTGCATTTTACTTTGAATAAAGATAAAATAGCATATTCAATACGCTTATTATATAAGGACGGTGATAATATTATACTAAACTAAAAAAATTTATGATTATAAAATATTATTTTCGATTTATCACGTCAAATTAAAATATAAATTCGTGCATCGCACGAGTTTAACACTAGTAAGAATTACATATAATAATTAAAAAGAAGTATAGCTGGTAGCCAACAACCTCTCTAGTCAACTTTTTAATAAACCAACAAATTTTATAACAAAAAGAAACATCCAAAAGCTAACAAAAAAAATATTCAAAATCATTGAAAAAAAACATCTAGATCTGCGAGAAACTATGGCTGGAGGCGAGAACAACATATTTGACAGCAAGGGGTGATTCTTGCGCTGCGGCAACAGCGTTATTCTGGTGAAAAACGACGACGTTGGGTGAGGAACAACAATGCTAGACAAAAAACAGAAGAAACATCCAAAACCTAATAAAAAATAACTAAAATAATTGAAAAAGAAACATTCAAAATCTAACAAAAAGAAACATTCAAAACTATTGCAAAAAAAACATCCAAAATTATATCAAAATAAAACATCCAAAATAAAAAATCTAAAGAAAAAATATCCAAAACCTAATAAAAAAATCCAAATCATAACAAAAAGACCACCCACATATATAATAGACCATTGCTAATGGTAACGCTTTGACAAAGGTCATCACTGCAGCGACGTTCTTCTAGTGCAATGTGACAAATGACGCAAACGAGTTAGGGTGAACGACGTAAATTTTCAACGAGACCACGAACAACAATGGCGGTGGTTCGATTGTAGTGTGGTGGCAAAAGCAGACGTGCGAAGGAGTGTTGTCATTGGGCAAGAAACTGTGAGAGAGAGAGAGAGAAGAAAATAGTGAGAGTTTCAATTATTCTTTTTTGCACAGAGAGAGGGGGAGAGAAGGAGAGAGAGAGAGTAAAAATTCCTCGACATCTCTTTGTAATATAATTTATGATAAAGAATAAACAAGTTTATCATGTTATAAATTTAGATATAGAATTTGATTTCATATATGTATATATTAGATTTAAATTTTATATTTATTTTTTTATAACTTAATTTAGTTAAATTTATAACCAATTTTACTATATACACTAAATTTTTAATATAACTCATCATTTATATCATTCAATCTTTTACTCAAAATTAAACATCCTCAATTTAGACACAATGTTACTTTGTTGGAATTCAAGGATTCCTTGAGTTTAAGATCATTCATATTAAATTATTAAGAAAGAAATACGTGAGAACGAAAGAGTACTTAAATTCTTGAATATGTTTGAAAGAGTTTGATTATTTGATCTTCTTCAATCAAAGCTTTTTATATCCCTAATAGGGCTGAATCGCAACTACTTTGATGGAAAAAAGACTATAGAAGCGGTTTTGATGTGG
>NC_029792.2:23340390-23367733 GCF_000816755.2 Arachis ipaensis
TTGATGTGGATGTTTTTTTTTTTATAAAAAAAAATTATATTTATCCTTTTGTTTAAAATTCAAAATTTTTTACCGCTTTAGGCATTGTTTCTTTATTTTACATTCAAGAACTATTTTGCAGTTAACGACCATGCAAAAGAGGAAGTGCATTATAGCCCACTCGCTGCCAACACAATAGAAGCGAAACATATCTCGCACAATAGCGCAGGTGTTGCCTGCAAAATAGCTGGGACCACTATATAACAACACAGACAGCCTCTGCATATTTCACCGAATCAATTTGAAAAGTTTTTTACTAAGTTGAATAGAGAGATATCGGAGAGTGAGAAAGAATGAAAGAAAGAGAAAAAGAAAAAGCAGAGAAAAAAGGTGTTGGTGCGATGACTCGGAGTAACGACATCAACCATTTGAATGACATACATATCCTGGGTCACATTGATGACTAGTTAGAACTTAAAATTTTTTTGTTTATTTAAACTATATTTGTTAGCTAATTAGGTAATACTTCTAATGCATCGTTGCCTTATTTGGAGGAGACTGGTTTTGCCCACGTAGCTCGAGTTAGAAATTTTTACATTGACAACTCACTCCTTTTGGCCTTTGTCAAGAGATGGCATCTAAAGACCCATTCGTTCCACATGTCGTGGGATGAGTATACCGTCACCATTCAGGATGTTGCTTATCACCTTGGCTTGCAGATGCATGGGGACAGGGGAGCCAGTAGGGGGCGACAGCAATAATTTTCAGACTTATTACCGTCATGACACATGGAAGATGATTGAGGAGGAACATAGAGTGTTGCCACCACGCCAGGAGCCGCGGCAGGCCGAGTCTTTCACCATTAAGATAATATGGTTGAAAGCTCACCTGAGACAGATGCTTACTGATGCTAAACCAGATGTACTCCGCTGATCGATATGCACATTGTTACATTCTAAAATTGATCGATGGGATACTGATGATGATAGATAAGTCTAGCGCCACGGTACATATTAGATGGACCATTGATTGTCGATTTCGAGAGATGCAGGCAGTACTCGTGAAGTTCTACTGTGCTCATCTGGACCTGCTACTACTCTGTGTATGGTTATCAATGTAGAGGTGGGTGACTTGGTCGGATGCATCCCACTTATGATTTTTTGGATTTACCACAAGTTTCGATATTGGTTCATTTAGGGTAAGGACGTGGTGAATTTTTTATTGGCTGCGAGTTATGTCTTTATGTTATCGATTTTTTTTATAGTTGCAATTTTTTATTTTGTTACTGAATGTATTGTTTTGTTTTGCCTATGCAAGTTGGTTGGGTTGCTACAGCAGCATAAAAATGACATAGGTTAACGGCTACTGCACTAGAAGTAGCAGTCAGAATTGGTCCTCTATGATAGCATATTTAAATTTATATATAAAGTACTTAGTAAATTTTGTTTACTTATACTCATAACTAATCTGGCTTAAATATGCATACTAGTATATGTATTCGTGCTATGCACAAAAAATATTTAATTTTTTATTTATATCTAAAGTAATTTTAATAAAAAAATATTTTTTAATATATTTAATTTTAAATTAAGTTTAATTTATTATTTATTATTCATGCAAATACTAAGTAAAAAGTATATAACAGAAAAAATCACAAAATAATTGAATTAATGTGGGGTTGAAAAACAAAAATAATGACATCAATAACTGTATACCCATATAATATAGAAATAGTAAAAGAAAGTTCAATAAAATATTATTTTAGTCCTTGATATTTGAATTAAATTTTAATTTTATTTTTAATGTTTGAAATATTTTATTTATATTTTATATTTTTTTGTAAATATATTTTAGTTATCTAATTAACAATATTTTTTTAAAAATACCATTTATTCCATTATATTTTTCTTTAAATAGATACAAAAGATTATAATTTTTAATAGTCAGAATGATAGTAATAATGTTTTTTTTTTTAAAAATTGAAAATAATAAAAAATATTAATATTATCAATAATCCAAACTTTTAACATGCAATTAGTACATAAAAAAGTTGGTAAAAGAGATTAAAATGGATATGTTTGATCAATTAGTATTCAAAAAGGTTGATGGGATAGTGGGAAGAGAATTGAAACGGTTATATTCCACGTTATCTCCCACTATCCACGTGAGAGATGTTTCAATTCTCTCCCCACTATCCCATCAATTTTTCTTAACAATTGGCAAATAGTTATTTTTATTTTTGAGTAAAGGACAATTTCGTCCCTAACCTTTTTTTCCGCGGACATTTTCGTCCCTGAGGATTAGGAAATACTTAAATGTCCCTGACCCCGTTAAAAAATAGACATTTTTACCCCTCCGTTTTAGTGTCTCCATTTAGGGTTGACGGAAAACGGTGACGTGGCTCCGTGGCGCTGACCTGGCCTTAACGGGCTGCCACGTCGGATGTGGTTTTAAAAAGAGGACAAAATAGTCCTCGAACACAAAAACGCTGCCGTTTCTCAGTCATCCCCAACCTATGAAATCCTGGAGCCCTAATGCTTCGAATGTATTAGGAGGGTGATGTGGAAAAAGGAAGAAAGGGAGCATTCTGACCATGAGATCCGAAGGTGTGTCCTCAAGCTCGAGAAGAGGCCCAGTTCCGACCGCCAATGATGGAAAAGAGTGCGTGTCACCAAAGTACTTCTGTGGAGAAAACACAATCTTGTTCATGTCGAGGACGACCAGAAATCCGAAGAGATTGTTTCTGGGATGTCCCTTTTATAAGGTATGTAATGAAAATCTGTGTAACTCCATTTGTGGTGCGGTTTATCCTCAATTCCTGATTTTTTGAACTTTGAGGATTAATTTTGTGTAGGTTAGACAACCATGGTGCAAGTATTTTCTGTGGCTGGACGAGCACATAGCTGGTCTTGGTGTTGGTGTTACAAGGTACCAGGGGCATGATCAAATTTTGCATGGTGAAGAGCATCACTGGAACAAAGATATGGAAAAGAGGATAAGGTTGCTGGAGAAGAGGATAGAAGGGTTAGAGGTTAAGAAAAATCCAATTGGGTGGAGCATATGTGTGATGTTTGTATTGCTGATATTTGCATTATTTAGTTATAAGAAATGATGTAAGACCGGCCAAATGGTGAAAATGAAATGTATTAATCATTTGTGTATCTGACATATGTTTGGGTCATTTTTGTGATTATGTGTGTATGAAAAAAAAGTTGGGAAAGTAACAGAAAATCAAACTTTCAACCATTAACATGTACATAAAGTTGGCAAAGTTACAAGAGATCAAACTTTCAACCATTAACATCAAAATAAAAGGAAAGTAGTATGTCTTTCTACCATTAACATCTTGTTACTTCACAAGTATTGTTTGAACCAAAATAAAGACCCAAACAAAAAAAAGGAAACAGTATCTAGAATTTCTGGTTATCAGTTACATTGGGTCATAGCTAAACCAAAAAAAAAAGAGCATAATATCGTCAGCCGTCAGTCATGTTGATTCCTTAGATGTTTGGTCAGTTGGTGTTGTTGTTTTGGAGACTTCCTGAGCTGGTGCTACTTGCGGTGTGCTAGATTGTCCTTGAATCAGTGGTGCCGGTGGCCTGAAGATCTTCTGCTTTGGTCTAAATTTTGAAGGTTTAGGGCGAGAAGTGTTGTTAACCATTGATGGAACCTTGCCTGGAACTTTACTTGGAGAGGTTGTTGTCGGTGCGGGTGGCCTGAATGGAGTGACTGTTGCTCCCGGAGTTGGTATCACAAGTGTGGATCTAGTAAACCTGGATGGAGCTGGTGCAACATTTGCAGGGTTTGGTGCAGCTGCACTCGTAACCTGCACACAATAGCAGACCAAAAAATGGGGTAAAAATAAAGCACATCAACTGGTTTCAAACAAGTCATATATCTAATTGATCACAAAGACAAGAAACTAAATAGTTACAGTAGTTGGTTGTTGCAGGGGTGTTGTATTGCTTGGTTGGCTACTTGAAGAATCCTGGAGAGTTAATGAACATGATCAATCAGCATGATAATAAGACAGATGAGTCCCCTAGGTTTTCTATACTAAGACATATTGATCCTTTAGGAATTCCATACTAATACTCATTAATCCCTAACCTATTAGATAGTAAGACAGATCAGTCCCTGATAAAGTTATTTCTAAATCAGCAATTCCACAAGAGTGTGTTATTCAAACCAGAAATAGGGAATGCAAACTTACCCCTGCAGTTGGAGCTGACTGTGACAAAGGAAGCACAACCAGTTGTTGAGAGCTGCCTCCTTCTTTCTTCTTAGGCTTCTTTGTTTTCGGCTTCCAATTGGGGTTTGATGGAGCTCCTTTGCAGGTTTTGTAGTTGTGGCCCTTTTCACCACACTTACTGCAAGCCATGGAGAATGACTTCTTCAATTTTCCTCCTTGCATCAATGGCTCAGCAGGATCTTTCTGTCTGTTGTGAACTTTTGGCCGGCCAATAGATCTCTTGATGATGGGGGTTCTGGTTGTGAGTATTCAGTTCGAGGCCAGAATTCTGCGCTGGGGACTGGTTTGATGCAATGTGAATAAGTCCTCTTGATTGATTCCATACACAACCAGGGGTGCACGTAATCTTCTGTCCTGTCACGCCTTTTCATTATAGCAGCAAGTGCATGTGTGCATGGCATCCCTACCCAAAAAATGTATTCAGGCTTAACTCAGAGTATAGAAAAGGTAAATTACATGTGAATAAACAGTTGACAATTATAGGTGAACAAACAATTACCAGTAAGTTGCCATCGATTGCAGGAGCATGTGTATTTAATTAGGTCCACATCAACCTTGATTCCTTTGTGGCTCACCTCAAACCTTTTTCTTTCATTATCTCCAACCCACTCTTCCACCCACTTTGTGCTAAGAGTAAGTAATTTTTCCATCCATTTTTGCTGCACTGGTGCTAGTTTACCATGGTGATTTTCCAACACTCTCTTGTGGCTTACCATCCTCCTCATCAGGTAACACCTGATCTCTTCACACATAGTGAGGATTGGCTTGCAGCAATAGTTAACGATTTTGGCATTAAACACCTCACACATGTTGTTGGTGAGGTTATCAACTTTCGGCCCATGCGAAAAATAAGCCTTAACCCATGTCTCTGGCTCAAACTTGGAGAGATATTCCCAAGCCCCCTGATTCACTGCCTTCAGCCTTTCCATACAGTCTTTGAACTCTGCAACTGTTGTGCATCTGGCACACTCCCAGACAACCTCTCTTATGTATAGATCTTTGAATCTATTAACAAAGTTCTTCCACATGTGTATCACGCAGTTCCTGTGCCTGGCTTTTGGCATGACTTCCTTTAAGGCAGGGAGTAAACCCTGCATTGAACATGAGCAGCCAACATTTACAACTCAGCAAATATGTAGTAAGTGTGCAAGAATGAACCAATAAAACATCATACCTTTTGTTGATCTGAAATGAAGTTCCAGCCATGGTTTGCGTCGTCTCCTATGTCTGTCTGAAGGTTAGTCAGGAACCATTTCCAGGCATCCTTCGTCTTAGCCCTCACAACCCCATATGCAACCACATAAAATTGGTTGTTTGCGTCTTGGGCAACTGCTGATAAAAGCCACCCCATGTAGTATGTCTTGAGAAAGCATCCATCCAGGTGCAGCAAAGGCCTACACCCTTCCTTGAACCCTCGCTTACGGGCATCTAAGCATATGTATATCTTGTCGAAAACAGGGGGAGCTTCTGGAATTGTCATAAGTTCCAACCTTGCAGTAGATCCTGGATTAGAACTTAAAATCTGCTCACAATAATCCCTTGTCCTCTTGTATTGTTCCTTCTCGTTTCCCATAATCTTATCCCTGGCCTCAACCACTGCTCTATACACCATTTTAGGATGGGGAGCAAGAGAAAAATCCTCCCTTAGGAATTCAGTTGCCTCCCTAGTAGTCATGTGTGGGTAGGAACATTGCAGAGTTTTTTTGTAAGAAAGATGAACCAAGAAATTGCATTCTTCAGCCTTGCAGCCCACTCCCACTCTCTCCCTATCATTTTTGATCCACTTAACCTCCCTACCTTCAGCAATGAATGAGTCCTTCACCACATCTTTAAACCGTTCAACACTTGCAAACCTCATCCCTAACTCAAATCTGCCTTGACCATGAGCATAGTCATCGTCAAACTCTGGAAACTTGTGGCCTTCACCTTCATCATCGGATCCCATAGGTGTGTGCAATTCCTCCGACTCGTACTCAAACATGATTTCGTCAGGCTCTGTGGGGACTTCACTTACATAGTATCTCCCTGCATTATCCACTCCAGGCCTATTACCACCACCTCCTCCATCACTAGACCCAGCAGCAGACCCTAAACCAGCTTCACCAGCTGCCCCCTTTTTAGTCTGACCACTATCTTCTCCAGTTGAATGCTCCCTTTTACCATCTTGCACCTTCTTCTTACCCTTTTTATACTTATCCTTCATCCCTTGTCTCTTTGTGAATTTCTTCTTGGGGGTTATCACCTTCTTTCTTGGCTCCCTTACTCTTTTTCTCTTGCCACCAACAGCCCCTATACTACTCTCAGAATCACTTCCATCACTCTCCAACCCAGCTGGTGGAGGTTTATATAATACATCTTCGGTGCTCTCATACCCATCATCTGATGAAGAGGATGTCTTCAATTCCTTTAATATTTCATCCACATCCACTTCATCGTCACCATCCTTGCCAGCATCATCCACTACCTCCGGAGCATCAATGGGGTGGTCAAAATAAATGTGAAACTCAAGACTCTGTTGGTACTTCACTAAGTTCTCCCGCATTGCATTGATCCCTGCGTCCCCGGTTAACTCGTTCAGCCCAGACTCAAGCAACCCACTTGTTCGATCATACCAGTATACTGCCTTGTAGGACTGGTATCCCAAACCCTTAAATAAGGTTACAAGGTCCCCGAAGTTCACAAAATCTAGGTCCATCTCCGGGAACCTCTCCTCTTTACCATTCTGATAAACAAAAACACCATCACTACCTCTCACGAAGCTACCACCGTGGTGAAAAACTGGCACCACAAAAACATCCACCATCTGAAAATTACCAAGAAACAACTATGTGTGAGTACTACATTACATTCAAAATTTATTACAAAATCCCCCTTTGCCCTAACACAGTACCTCCTACGACTACTACTAGACACCATGCTCTAAAAATCATTTTTTGCCCTCATTACACCTCTGTTACACACACTGTCAACATGCATGCATGATCACTTCACCCTTACTACAAACTACAGAAACTTCAGGAGTAAGGAGGCAGATCTTACCTTGAAAGGTAGGCGGCGGTGCTAACCTCCACGGTAACCTTCTTTCTTGCCTCCGACAGCTTACTCACCGAACGCCGATTGCTCTTCTACGTAGTGCAATTTTTGGAGGGAGAAACAGGGGGAGGGATTTTGATCGTCTTGGTGTTATGTGTATTGTGTGGGTCAGTTGTGCTTGGTTTCAAAAGGTTGGGGAGAAACGGATGCGTTTTGGGCTCTGGGGACATATTTGTCCTCTTTTACAAAGCCCAGCCGACGTGGCAACCCGTTACGGCCAGGTCAGCGCCACGGAGCCACGTCACCGTTTTCCGTCAACCCTAAACGGAGACACTCAAACGGAGGGGTAAAAATGCCTACTTTTTAACGGGGTCAGGGACATTTAAGTATTTCCTAATCTTCGAGGACGAAAATGTCTGCGGAAAAAAGGTCAGGGACGAAATTGTCCTTTACTCTTATTTTTTAATTTAAATCAATCCAATTGGATCATAATTTAATTTAAAATTTTTTAAAATGGATAGGTTTGATCAATTAGTACTTAAAAAGAGTACATAAAAAATTATAATTTGTACATGTACATAAAAAATTTTATATTTCAAATTTTTATGTACTCCCATTCAACAAATAAAATTTGTATGTACTCCCGTACAACAAAAAAAAAATAGGTAAATATAGAAGAAACAAATATATTAATAATGTATAATTAAAAATATATTTATAACTGTTTATTACTATTTACACGTAATTTATTTAATGGGTAGTAAGTCAGTAACTATCATTACTAGTTACCCATTCCTATTTATACGTGATTTATTTAATGGACAGTAACTACCCGTATGGACTTGTAAAAGATATTTTCTCCTGATCTCTTAGGTCAACTACTATCTGATTATAGTCTGAGTATCCATCCAAAAAGCAGTAATATGTATGTCCTGCAAGTTTTTCTAGTATTTGGTCCATGAAAGGGAGTGAAAAGTGATTTTTTCTTGTGGTCTCATTGAATTTTTTATAATCAATACACATTCTCCATACCGTGGCAGTTCTTGTAGGGATGAGTTCATTCTTTTTATTAGGCACCACAGTAATGCCTCCTTTTTTGGGACCACCACCTACGGAGCTATTCGAAATTGGATAGATCACCCTGCTTGTCATAATTTCATGACCTCTTTTTGTACCATTTAATGAGCAGTTATAAATAGTAATAGATAGTTAATGTCCATTAAATAAATTACGTATAAATAGTAATGAGTAACTAGTAATAGATAATTATTGCCTATTAAATAAATCACTAGTAAATAGTAATGAGCAGTTATAAATATATTTTTAACTATACATTATTAATATATTTGTCTATACATTATTAATATATTTGTTTCTTCTATATTTATCTACTTCTTTTTGTTTGTTGTACGGGAGTACATATAAATTTTATTTGTTGCATGAGAGTACATAAAAATTTGAAATATAAATTTTTTTATGTACATATACAAACTAAAATTTTTTATGTACTCTTCTTGAGTACTAATTCATCAAACATATCCATTTTAAAAATTTTTAAATTAAATTATGATCCAATTGGATTGATTTAAATAAAAATAAAAATAAGTATTTGCCAATTGTTAAGAGAGATTGATGGATAGTGGGGAGAGAATTGAAACGTCACGTAAATAGTGGGAGATAACGTGAAAAATAACCGTTTCAATTCTCTTTCCACTATCCATCAACTTTTTTAAATACTAATTGATTAAACATATCTATTTTAATCTCTTCTATCAACCTTTTTATGTACTAATTGCATGTTAAAAGTTTGGATTATTGATAATATTAATATTTTTTATTATTTTCAAATTTTTTTTAAAAAATACATATATCTCGTTTACACTGTAAATGAGATATATATGTTTCGCGTCCATCTGTCTTATCTCATTTAAAATGTAAACGAGATAAAAAAAGAATTTTTTCTAAGATAAATGAGAATCGAATGAAAACCTTATTAGGAGGCCGAGGGCGAGAAGATCTTCCACTGACATTGAAAAATTGATAAATGATTGGGTGAATACTATGGTGCCTAAAAAGTGGTGCCTATTTACTAAAAAGAGTTAAAAATTAATATTTAATTTAAAAGATATAAAAATAAATTATTTTTAAAAATTCAAAATTTACTACAAAAAATTAGACAACAATTAATAGGGATCATAGAATTTTCCTTTGCTTACTAATCACTTAATAAGATATCTGGTTTTTTTCCAACCCCTTCACGTTTTCAACAGCATAACTTTATTGTCAACGAACTATAACTTAAATGACATGATCTTTTTATATTTATCTAAAAATCGTAGGTTCGAGTCTCACTCTTATCAAAGAAAAAAACCACTCTCATTTGATCCAAACTAATTTATTTAGCCACAACAGGACTCTAATTTGATTCAAGCCCATTTTACCTCCACCCATTACTTGACCCATTTATATTAGCTCACATTTATCTGATATAAGTGGTGGTATTGAATTGGTACCTCAGAAAAAAAAAAAAAAAGCAAAGGTAAGAGGCAAGCATGTCCCAGCTCTCGTATGGGGTGTGAGTGTGTGACTATCTGATTAGTATTTGACTTTGTGTAGCCATTATTAAAATCAAAGTCGGGATTGTCCATTATATAATTTACAAAATGTGAAGAGGGATTCATGATCTTGAAAAGTTCACTCCAATGTTATGCCCCTATAAAGACACAAGAGTGTAACAACGGACCCACCAATGGCAATGCCCCCATATATTAACTTATGATCAAAGAAAGGACCCCACTATACTCGTTGCATGTCTCAATGGCACAAGGCAAAGACATAAATTTCAGCCATGAATGATTATTTTGGATAACTGTTGAAATATTAAATGCCCCTTAGACAGCTGGTTTGAGGGTAGGGTCATGGCTAATTGGAACCTCTTGTCCTTCATCAACTTTTCTTTTCCTCCCTAATTCTTCTTTTGTTGCTTTCTTGGGGAGGATTATTATGAGTAAAAAAAGTCCTTCCCTCAAATTTATTGATATTAAGTTGACTGAATAATATATAGATCTTCTTTTATAGTCTCAAAGTTTAAATCTTAAAATCATATTAGATGGAACAATTTTATAGTCGTATTTGGTAGATTTTTTTAATAATCACTAATGTTAATTTAACCATTCAAAATAATTATTAACTTTTTTAATTAGTTTTTTATTCAACTCAATCTTAATTCTCTCTACATACTAAAAGTGTGTTTTCAGCAATCATGTAGGTGTGGTTTAATTGGTCATTAGTCATTACCTAATTTTTTAACCATGAAGTCGGAAATTTAAATCTTATTTTAGACATAAAAAAACGTACAATAGTCATTCGTTTGTGGTTAAGTGGATGATTTATTGTGGAAAAATTAATTATCACAATTTACAGTATAAATATTTTAAAAAAATGTATTTTGGTAATTATATTGTAATTGTTTATTTAGGGTTGCTATTTATAATAATGTGTAATTAAGTGTAACTCAAGTTCATGTTTTAGGTATGCTTTTCATTTTCTAAATAAAAACCTCATACATTTAGTCATTGTTTTAGGAGGATGATACATGTGATTTTGGGAAAAGACATATATACCGTATAGAATATCAAAATTCTTTCTATTTTAACAACACTCATTTTTGCAAATGGACAAACTCTACCACACCAAAACAAATCCTAAACATTTTAAATGATCATGCTTAATATCACAATACTTTATTATTTGCTAGGGTATCCCAATTGATTCGGTTGAATTTTTGTTAGTTATCATTTTTAGGGCTGATGAGATGACTTGTTCAAATTTATACAAATTATGAAACTATCATAATTTCACACCTTTTTTAACCCTTTGGATGAAAGAAAAGGTTACTTGAGATGAGAGGGGTTTATTGTTATCTTTTGGCCTGTCCAAGGAGTCTAGGCGGTGGTCAATGAACAAAAGCATGAAGGAAAGAAAAAGACAATACAATGATTCTTGCAAAAGGATAAGAATTATAAAACTTTTTAATCCTTTCACACACACACATAGGTGTATGTATTTGTGCTACTGTGCCATGCATAAAAAGTTATTTATTTTTTTATATTTATATTTAAAATATTTTTAAAAAATTATAAATATATTTAACTTATTTAATATATTTTTTATTTATGTGATTATAAATATACTTAATAAATTTTGTAAAATTTTTACATAATATAAATTTTAACTTAGATCTAATTTTATAATACATTAAGACAAATTTAAAATAATTTTTTTATATTAAATTTAAAAATATTTTTATAATTATTTTAATTTATTAAAACTCATTAAATTCTAGCATAATAAAAATATTACACTATTAAATTTATTATAGACTTTTAAATTTTTTTCAATTACAAATTCTATTATATTTATAAATTAAAAGCACAAAATTTTAATTTTAAAAAATTCATCAAAATATATTTAAATCAACTAATTTGAATATAAATTGTATAACCTTATATAACCTTACCTATCAAATATGGATCATCTCTTATTTTTGGGTATTTTTTTATTTGGTTCAAAGTAAAAAAAAAAATTTGAAATTAGAGAGTCTTCAACTGAGTACAAAATAGTATTCTTTTTAAAATAATGTTATATTCATACCTAGTTGGTTTGAACCTAATCTTATTTTGACCAACATCAAAGTTGATCATATCATAAACTCTTTTTTAAAATATCTTTTTTCTCAAATAAAGATATATTTGGATTTTTAATTGTGCACTTTATAAAGTATAGGACACCCTTATAAAATAATATCAAAAGAAAGAATTAATTAAGAAACTTGCTATTTTATATTTATCTTCTTAAATTAAGAAGTCTAACTAATCTCAATCTGCACAGAATTAACTGATTAGATATTGCCACCTGTTTATACTCAATGACAGATTATAAGTTTATATATATATACTATATGTCAATAGTCCCCTTAAACGGTAGCAACATGCACCCTACTCGCGAATAACCAATCCGATCCAACTCGGTCGGGTAGGATTGTCAATCCAATCTGTAGCGAGTAGGATAGGGTGCGAGTATGGTTCTCTTGCGGGTTGGGTAAGGTACAAGTTGAGTCTCAATCCTACCCTATCAACTCACACCCTATATATGTATATGTTATATACTTATATAAAAATATATTTCAAGTGGATGTTGAATCAAAGACCTCTCACTAAATGCAAAAGATCCTTAGCCACTAAGAAAAGATCATTAATTAATAATTTAATACGTTTTTTTTTATATAAAAGTCAGTTCTCTTTTAAATTATCATCAAATTATATAATAATGTTGCATCATTTTTGTAATTCACAGGTAGGGTCGTGTACCTGCGGTTTAAAATAGGTAGAGTTAGGGTTGGGATATTCTCAATCCGCGGGTAGGGTTGGGTTGACTTTATGTAAAAATCACAACCCACGGGTAGGGTTAGGGTTGGATCCAAACCCTATCCTACCCTATCCATTGCCACCCATACCCTTAAGCTAGGTGTATACAAATTGTACATGCCTAGCTTAGTACAAAGGTAAGAAAAAGGACCTGGTGTTAGTGACTTGGTGAGTAAGTCTGCAACTTGTACCTGTTATGAAATCGACAGCAACTTTAAGGAACCATCCTGCATCTTTTCTCGCACCTTATGACAATCAATCACTTTATGTTTGGTTCTCTCATAGAATACTGGATTGGTTGCTATGTAACGAGCTGACTGACTATCGTAAAATAAGGTTATTAGCTTGTGTAACTTCACACTAAAGCTGTCTAGGATGTAGGTGAGCCAAATTTTTTCACATGTTGCTAAAGTCATGGCTCTATATTCTGTTTCAGAAGAAGAGCGAGTCACTGTTTTTTGTTTTTTGCTCTTCCACAAAACCAAAGAATTGCCAAAGAAGAAACAATAGCCAGAAATTGAGCGACAAGTGTTGGAACATGTATCCCAAGTCTAAGTCTGAGAATCCTCTAAGTGTAAGATCTCACTCGATGCGGAACACTAAGCCTTTTGATGGTGCTTGTTTTAAGTACTTTAAAACACGTAGTGTTGCCTTGAGGTGCTCATTTGTTGCACAGTCCAAGAACTGACAAAGTTTGCTAACAGCAAAGCTTATGTCCAATCTTGTGTTAGTGAGATAAATTAATCTCCCAATGAGGCATCTATACAACTTGGCATCATCCAAAAGAGTTCCTGAGGATTTTGACAAGTGTGAGGAGTAGTCCATAGGCGTGCTTGCTGGTTTAGCATCCTTTAGTCCATATTATTTTAATAAGTCAAGAGTGTACTTTTTTTTTATAGAGAGATATGCCTTGTTTACTTCTTGCCACCTTCAAGCCTAAAAAGAATTTGAGGTCTTTGATGAAGGCCAAAAGTGGGTTTAGAATTTCACAAAATTAGAGTTTCATTGCAAGTATAGTTCCAAGCTGTCTTCCACTCCACATGCTTCAATTGGAGTTGATTCTTCACTTTCATCCTTGGAAGTGCTTGAATTGTTGGAAGAGTGTAGTGAGGCTAGGTGAGATAGAGCTCTAGCTAAGGTAGCCATGATGTTTTCTTGCCTCCTTTAGTACTCTTCTTGCTCTTGAAAGAAGAATTAGAGTGCTTTCTCCATTGAAGGTTGTGGAAAAAAAGAAAATTCATTATGTGGGAGAAGGTCTTCATATGTTGAAGGTGGTTGACATTGGTAAGAGTGTTGAAGTGGTGTGGAGTATTGGTGTTAGAATTGTGGTGGTTCTAAGTGTGGTTCATAAGGTTGTTCATGAAGCACATAAGGTTGATGGTATGGTGGGAATAGGTTAGGCTCATGTGGAGGTGTTTGGTGATAGTGTGATGTGGCTTGTGAGTAAGATTGATCATAACGTTGAGGGTTTGATTGGTATTGGTGTACATCAAGAGGTGGATAGTAGCTATAAGGATATGTAGGAGGTTGTTGCCAAGAGGGTTACCTAGAAGCATATGGCTCCTCACTCAATTGATCCCACAATCCATGATGCATTCTATCATTGAGGTTCTCACTTTCTACAACATCATAACAACCAAACTCCAAGCCAAAGGGGTGAAAATTCATAGAGAAAAGAGAAATTAGAAACAAAAGCTAATAAGAAAAACTAAAACCAACTCCTAACAACTAACAAAAGCAAGCAAGCAACCAACCAAAAATAAGTTATTCACAATATCCACATATGCACAATAGCAAACAATGTAACACCATTGCAACTCCCCAGCAACGGTGCCAAAAACTTAATGAAGGCCAAAAGTGGGTTTGGAATTTCACAAAATTAGAGTTTTGTTGCAAGTATAGTTCCAACCGAACAATGGACTCTCAATCAAAGTTTAAATATAGAATTGTCACAATTCAAAACAAATAACCGAGAGTATTTAAACTCCTGGATCATTCTCCTTAGGAATTACAATGAAGTACTCAATTTTTGGCTATGAGGGAATGGGATTTTGATTGCAAGAGACAAGTAATGTAAATAACAATAAAATAAAGATGCACGCAAGAAGTTAAATGAAAAGCAATTAAAGTAACCAAAATGGAAATTAAATGGCAAAAGGGGACTCTTGACAAGGGTTGAGAGTTAAGGTTACCTATCCTAGCTGTTGACCACAAACATATGATGATTATGAAGAGTTAATCCTACTTAGTAAACCCTAACATCGAGGATAAGTCAAATAGGCATAATTGATCTCAATCCACAAGTCCTAGCCAACTCACTAATTAGCTTAGTGAAAGACTAGCGTTAGTGGAAACCAAATCAACTAACTACCCTAATATATCAATTAAGAATGGACATCAATGACTCAAGGTCACCAAAGTTCTCAATTCCAAGCCAAGAGTGTGAAAAACTACACTAAAACTAACCCAAACATTTTATCAAACACTTGGTGTGCATGAAAATAAAAGCATATTAAATTACAATAAAAATAAAATCTAAAGCTACCAAATGCAAGATAACAATAATAATAACTCAATTAAATGAAAATAAACAAAGAAACATCAAATAGTATTAAATGGAAATTAATATCAACAAGAGTTCATAAAACTAAAGAGTGACATAGATAAGAAATTAACAAAAGAAACTAAGAAAATTAAGACAAGAGAGCATGAAAACATAAATAAAACTACATTAAAACAAGAATTAAAATATGAAATTAAAAAAATTAAACTAAGAACCCTAATTCTAGAGAGAAGTGGGAACTTCTCTCTCTAGAAAACTACCCTAAAACATGTTAAAACCTAAACCTAATTGCTCCCCTCTTGTTTCCTCTTAAATTCTGCTTGAAATAGTTTCAGAAATGAGTTGGATTGGATTTTGGAGGCCCAGAATTCGCCCCAGCGTATTGTATTTAATGAGGTCACGTGCTGCTTGTCACGCGTACGCGTTGCTTGACAAACTCTGGTCAAGCGTACGCGTGGGTCATACGTACACCTCGCATGGCAGATTTCCAAACTTCATTTCTTCATGAATTCTCCACTTTTACATGCTTTTTCTTCATTCTTTCAATCCAATCTTTACCTTCAAAATCTGAAATCACTCAACAAACACATCAAGGCATCAAATGGAATTAAAGTGAATAAAATTTAGCAATTTTAGGGCCTAAAAAGCATGTTTTTACTTTTAAGCACAAATTAGGAGAGATTCATAAAATCATGCTATTTTAGTGAATAAATATGGGAAAAATTAATAAAATTCACCTAATTAAAGTAAATAAATACCATGAAATGTGGATTTATCAGTCTCCCAAGCCATTGATTTTGAATAAACAATCTAATTTCTTGACAAGTCAAGTTTCCTCCAAATTATCTCCTGCGATGACTAAGTCATCTACATAGACGAGAATGCATGTGAATTCGGAAGGAGTGGACTTTGTGAACAACGAATAATTTGCCTTTGATTGAGCATAACCAGAATCAATGAGGAATACATAGAACTTAGAGTTCCACTGTTGACTTTCTCGCTTTAAGCTTGCAAATTGATCCTGGTGGAGCACACAAACCTAGGGGCAACTTTATATAAACCTCTTCAGGTAAGTCTCCATGCAAAAAAGTTGTATTGATGTCTGGTTGATGTAAGAATCATTGTTTATTGGCCGCAATGGCTAGAAGAACTCACAAGGTTGTCATTTTGATCACAGGGGAGAAATTGTCAAAATAATCATACCCTTGTGTTTGAGTGAAGCCTTTAGCAACTAGTCATGCCTTGTGTCTTTCGATGGTCCCGTCCGACTTGTATTTTGTCTTGAAAATCTATTTACATTTGATTGCTTTCTTTCCCTTTGGCAATGTAGTGATCTTCCAGGTTTTGTTATCTTCTAATGCCTTCAATTCTGATTTAATGGCATCTTTCTAGCAGTCATGAATAATGGCTTCTTCATAGGTAGTTGGCTCTGGATTTGTTGATATTGAAAAAATTTTCTAATTTTGAAAGAGAGAATTGTAATTGATAAAATTTGAAATTCGATACTTTTTTAGTATTGGTGATTGGTCATGTGTGTCAGAAGAAGTGGTGTGCATGCAATAATAATTACTAAGATATGTAGGTCTATATCTTTCTCTTGTTGACCTTCTAAGAGTAGCACTATCACCAATAATAGCTTGTGTTCTAGTGTTATGTGTGTCACTATCTGAGACAGTGGTGGAATTATTATTATAGTGCTTATTTAATGATGCAGATGTTGTTGTGTGTGTGAGGAATTTTGTATGAGAGGGATGAGAGGTGTGAGTGTTAAATCAGGTGTAGGAAGGTCATGTGTGCTATAGTCTAATGTGTAACATGAGTGTGGAAGTTGTTTTTCTTGAAGGAGATCATTGTTATTAAAAGTACTGTCGGTTTGAATCAAATATGGAAATAGTTTTTTATAGAAAAACAATATTTCTTGATACTAAAAATTGTTTGCATGAACATCCATAAGTAAATAACCTTTGGTACTAGAATGAAAGCCAAAAAAATACACTTTGTTGCTCTTTTGTCTATTTTTTTTTATTTTAAACAAGAATGGAAGCGTAAACTAAACAACCAAAAACTTTAAAATGTTGGATGTCAGGTAATTTATCATACAGAATCTGATATGGAGACTGCATAGAATTAGAAAAACTGGACACTCTATTTAAAATATGTACAGCATTGGTTGCTGCATGTTTCCAAACAATTTTGGGCAGATTAGCTTTAAACAAGAGTGCTCTAGTCATGTTTAAAATATTTTGGTATTTTTTCTCCACCGTCTTATTTTGTTGAGGTGTCTCAACACATAAGGTTTGGTGGAGGATCCCATTAGATTGGTAAAAATTGAATATTTTGAACTCAGTCCCATTATCAGTCCTAATATATTTAACAATAGTATGGAATTGAATTTTAATTAATTTGACAAAATTTTGAATGATAAAAAAAGTTTCACTTTTATTTTTCAAAATACCCATGTGAATCTACTGATGTCCTTAACAATAATAAAAAATATCTATATTCAATAAAAGATGGGATAGAAATGGGCCCAAATATCTATGTGAACAATGTCAAATGTCTCTTTTGATTGAGAATTGCTTCAAGAAAAAGTTAAACATTTTTGTTTGGCATAATGACAAGGTTCACATGGAATGCTATCGGGGGAGGGAGAAACAATAAAGGGATAGAATCTTTTTATTTGTTGTAGTTTTTTATTTGATATATGACCTAACCTACAATGTCAAATTTGGCTATTTATTGAATTGATGGTGACAACAACTACTTTAGAGTTGTTGTAAGATGTTGCTTTATTTGTTGTTGTACTATCAAGTATGTACAATCCACCCCTCTACTTAGCATGCCAAATCATCTTTGAGGAATACTTGTCCTGGACCTTATAATGTGTATTTTTAAAAGAATTCGCAAGACAATGAGTTAGTAGCTTTAGAAATAGAAAGAAGATTGAATTTAAATGATGGTACATAAAGATTGACATTTGATGTGGCAGTTCTCCGTTGTAAATGAGGAGGGAAACCATGCTTATAGTAGCATGTGTCAATTGGCCAGTTCATCCACAATGAGAACAATTTCGCACAGGTCTTCTTCCACCTCCATTTCTTTCTTTATTGTCGCGATCGTTATACTTCGTCCACCATGGTTTGATGCATTGAAACCAATTAAAATTTTATGTAAAATCTCTATTGGATCCACCTCCAGAATTATTGTTAATAGCATTGACCAAGATCTTTTTGTCATGTTGTTCTGATCCTTGAAATTGTCTTTCTTGTTGCAAAAGGAATGCGTGGATGGAATTGATGCTGGGTAAGGGTGACGTTAACAGAATTTGAGACTTCACTATGCTATATTGATAATTTAGGCCTCTGATGAGATGAATTGCATGTTCTTGGTCATGATATTTGTGCATAACTTTCAAATTACATGAGCATGGGTGTTGGCAATTACAGCTTGGAATGGGTTTGAACTCATCCAACTCCTCCCATATTGCTTTAAGTTTGGTGAAATATGTTGTGATAGAAAGATGCCTTGCTTCAAAGCAAACATTTCTTCTTGAAGTTTAGCTACACGAAGCAAGTCATATTGGTAGAACTTGTGTTTGAGATCAATCCACAGCTCTGATGCCACCTTGCATCGTAATACGCTTTGTAATATTTTAGCTCTCAAAGAAGAATGTAACCAAAAAACAATAAAGGTATTACATCTATTCCAGGCTACAAAATTGGGATCTATTCCCTCTAGATTTGGAAGGGTTCCATCGATAAAACCAAGTTTGTTCTTGGTTTGGATGGATAGCGAAACAGATGTTGCCCATGAGTGATAATTTTGGGTTGTCAATGGAGTTTGAGTGAGGATCAGACCTGGAGTTTCATTCAGATGAAGGTAATAAGGGCCAATGGGATCTTAAATCGGATTGATTGTTGTTCTTGTTGTTTGGGATTGTAGCATTGTCAATTGATTCATCAATCTTGCCAAATTTTGTAAATCTAAGGCAGAGAAGTTTTGATTTTGATGTTGATTCAGTGGATCCACTGGATCGTCCACTCCTTCCTCTCGCTCTGCCATGGATGCTCACAAAGGGGATTTAGGGTTCTTGGTGCTTCGTCAATTGATCCAATTTACAACTTTTTCACACTCACCGTACCATGCGAAACTTTGTTCTAAGTTGTAGAGAAAGAGAAAGCTGCAAGATGAAAGAAAATCTGGAGAGAAAACAAAGAAAATTCACTATTGACTGAGCCAAGAATTTTTGTTATTTCAATACAGTAACTAACTTGCTATTTTATATCTATCTTCCTAATGTAAATTAAGAAGTCTAACTAATCCTAATAATCATGGAACTAACTAATCAGATATTGCCACATGTTCACACTTAATGATAGATTATAAGCATATATACATATACTATATGTCAACACTTCCATTAATGGATTTAAAAAATTAACTTGTGTTGGTTAAGTGGTCGGCTCACTCATCCACTTAAGCAAGTGTCAGGATTCATATCCTGTCTTGTGCATACAACAACCCATTGGCCAATAGTAGACCCTTAAATAGAGCTCAGAACTGCAGCGGATTAATCCTTAACCTGTCAGACTAAAAAATATCGTAAGCAACAAAATAGATAATTTAAGACATTAATGCACACATCATAACTTTAATAATATATAAATCTTATTAAGAGATTATAATTTCAATTATTAAGTTCTAATTGTGTTTAACATCACATATGTACATAAGAATTGAGAAGGTTCCAATTATTGTTATTTGAAGAGGTTTAATTATTGGATAATTTACGTAAAAAAATTAATTGAAATTTATATTTACCTAAATGTAACCATCTATAACTCATTACGTGCCTGTCCTATTTCATTTCTATGTAAATCGCGGTGGCTAGCAACGGTTTATTATTTGGCCATAAATCGCAGGATCCCTACCATGATTTATGAAGAGCGGCATTTGGGCATAAACTGTGAGACTCCTACCACGGTTTATGAAGATCAGCATTCGTAAATAAATTGTGGGACTCTTACTGCGATTTATGAAGGTTGTTGGCTTTATATATACGAGTTGAAGGTAATTGTCAAGGAGAGGGTCATTTTCACAATGTCTAATAAGGAGGATAATTTTTTTAGCACTAGTGCATTACTCTGGAAAAATTTATAAAAGCAAAAAAGAGGGTGTAAATTTTACCGACAAGGAACCCTTGAGTGTATTTATCCGTTCATTGAAAACCTTATCAGATCTAAAAACGAGTATATTGCAAAAACTTGGGGTGTTTGGAACCAAGTGGGTGAAGAAATTATTGTATAAGATACCTATTGCAGTTGTATCAACCAGTGTGAAGTATGATACTTTTGTGATAGGGTCTGATGTAAATTTGCAGGTTCTGTTTCATTGTCAGAAAAGTTTTTCGGAGGTCAGAACACACGAGCTATATGCAAAGTTGGAGGATAGTGTCGACAGTTTTGGGGCATCAGCTCCGAATCCTCAGTCGACTGGCTTGGGGGTTCTTCCAATTCGATGCATGTGGTTGCACCGGCTTGTTCGATCGTTGCATCCCTATCTGTTGTGGTTGATTTGAATCATGCGGATGAAGATAGTTGTGTAGCATGGGAGAGTCGTTCATTCCGGAAGCTAGCAATTGAGATGACTAGTTCTCCTATCATGATTCCTGATTGTGTAGGTGATGGTGAATCTGATCGAGTTGAAAATGCAACGAAAGATGATGATTCGGACGAAGAGCCTGTCAATATAGTTGGGGATAGTGATGAGGATACAAGGAGCAATCCACGTACACAGTAGGGCCCATCAAGTTTTGGAACACAATAATATCCTCAATACTTTTCAACCCTGAACTTGAAAGCTATGGGGCAACAACCAGACGTAGATGCTGCCTTTGGTAGTCAAGGATTGCATTATGGAACCGCTCCTATAGAATTTCATATTAGGCAATCATTCCAGAATAAAGAGAAAGTTATGTTAAGTGTGAAGAATTATAGCATTTGTAGAGGAGTTGAATACAGGGTGTTAAAATCAAATTATCTTGAGTACAATGAAAAATGTAAGGAATTTGACAAAGATTGTATTTGGTTGATTTGCATCACACTTCGTCAATGAAAAGGTTACCTGTGAGGTTAGAAGGTATAATAATTTGCACACTTGCTTAGCTACACTTGCTTAAACTGGTACCTATCAAATTTTAACAGAAAAAAAAACTAACACCTGAATTATTTCTGAATTAAATAAGTCACGACTAAAAGAATAACACATGAATTACAAAAAAAATTAAATTCGTATTAATCAAATTTTAACAGATAGGTCACTAACACCTAAACTATTTATAAATTAAATACTTAAAAGATAAAGGTCTAACACATCAATTAACTGAAAATTTAATTTAGTACTAATCAAATTTTAACAATAAATCACTAACATATAAATGATTTATAAAATAAATAATTCAAAGATAAAAGACTAGCACATAAATTAACAAAAAAAATTAAACTGGTATTAATTAAATTTTAACAGATAAATCACTAACACCTAAACTATTTATAAGTTACATACTTCACAGATAAAAGTCTAACACATCAATTAACTAAAAAATTAATTTGGTACTAATCAAATTTTAACAAATAAATCACTAAAACCTAAATTATTTATAAAATAAACAATTCAAAGATAAAAGACTAACACATGAATTAACAAAAAATTAAATACTAATCAAATTTTAACAGATAAATTACTAACATCTTCAAATTCATTATAAAAATACCAAAATCACACATCAAAGTAACATAACATATGAACGGAACAACAAACAACTAACATATAAAGAGAATAACCTATACATAACCAACTTCTTTATTGATGTTTCTAGCCATGTGAGCAACGCCATTCAATCGGTACAAACGATTTTGTTCTTCCATGACTCTAACCCGCCGGAGTATCAATGCCAAGTGATTCTCTCCAAAGTCCTCTCAAATTCTCTCAAATCCAAAAACTCGAATCTTAGAGAATGCAATCGGTCACTATCTATCGCATTTTATGTACAAATCCTGGTCTTTATAAACCGCAGTAGGGATCCTGCAATTTATGTTCAAATACGTCTCTTCATAAATCTCTATAGGGGTCTCGCGATTTATGGCCAAATAATAAACCGTGGTTAACATCCATAGTTTACATAAAAATAAAACTAAAAAGTTTAATAACAAAAAAGTTTCAGCCATAATTAGCCAAAATTTTCCATAATATACTTCATTTACATCATTTAATAACAGTTTTATTTTTTAGTCCACTCTCTTATCATTCCACTTATTATATTCTTATCAACTCCACTTATTAATGATATTAATTATAATATCATATCCCTTACTATTAGGCATTCTTGTAATCAATACTTAATATTCCTTTTTATAATTTGATTTTTGTATTTAAGAATACAATAAAGATTAATAATAATAAAGAACGGTAATGATAATATCGATTACATTCAATAATTGTAATTGATTCTTTGTCCGTTCTTTTTTGTTTTATTATTATTATCATTATCGTTTTTTATTGTAATTAATTTTCTATTTTTGTTAAGTCATTTATCATCATTCAATGAAGAGATACAAAACCTGAAAGCTACCCTAATATGATTTTGTTTTTCATTCAAAATTCACAACTCTAATACTATTGCAAGCACAATTAGAATAGGTCAAGGAATTTTATAAGAAATCATCTTTATCATTACAAATAGTATGGCATTTGAATTCGACCTTAATATGGTACTTATGGTAGAAAGTGCTGAAGAATTTGGACAACAGATGGACTCACCCGACGAAGTTATTGTCAGTGAATTAATTTTCGAGAATATGAAAAACTACACTAACTTTGATGAAGTATGGTAATAAACTAATTTAATTTTTTTTTTGTGTGTTTTTAAGTGTATTTATAATTATATTGTACTAACTGAATTCATACACATAACATTCATATATTTATATACATAACGTCCATAATTATATACAACTAACATCTAAAAATTAAATTCATGTTTATTAGATATTATGTAACACCCTACCATACAGAGTCTTATGCTTAAGTCATAATTCAGAGATGGCAAGGTATTACGACCTCTAAAACAAAAATTTAGTACGGCGGGGGGTCATTCTGCTAAAACTTTTCTAAGTTAAAAGCTGCAGAATTTACAGATTCAACCCCCAATCTTCCGACGGACATAACTTTCTCATTTTAAATCGTTTTTCACCCGTTCTTCGAACGACATGGACATCCCGGATCCAATTTCATTTCTAAACAGATTTGGTACAAATCAGAGATCCGTAGTCCAAGTTATGTTCCATCAAAATTCAAATGCAATTACTTGAGAATAAGTGCGGATAATCCATTCGCATCTCCGACTCAAGTTCCCAAGTGTGTTCCTCAACACCGCCTCGACTCCAAGCCACTTTGACTAATGAAACCTCTTTTCCACGCAGTCGTTTGATACTAGTATCATCAATTCTGACTGGAGCCACTGAAAGCGTCAAATCTTCCCTTAACTGAACCGATTCGGGTTCTAACACATGGCTAGCATCAGGGGTGTACTTCCGAAGCTGCGACACGTGAAACACGTCGTGCAGGTTCGAAAGATGAGGTGGTAGAGCCACGCGATACGCCACCGGCCCAATCCTCTCCAGGATCTGAAATGGACCAATGTATCGAGGATTCAACTTCTTTGCTTTAATCGCTCTACCTACTCCTGTGGTCGGAGTAACCTTCAGGAAAACATGATCTCCTGCCTCAAATTCCAAGGGCTTCCGCCTCTGATCGGCGTAACTCTTTTGGCGACTCTGCGCCGTAAGCATCCTATCTCGGATTTTCTTGACTTGTTCTGTGGTTTCAGCTATCATTTCCGGCCCCAACAAGCCCTTCTCTCCAGCTCCATACCAACATAGCGGAGATTGACATTTCCTCCCATACAATGCCTCATACGGAGCCATTCCGATGCTCGCATGGTAACTATTATTGTATGCAAACTCCACTAATGGCATATACCGATCCCAACTCGCCGGTTGGTCCAAAACACAAGCTCTCAACATATCCTCTAGTGTTTGGATCGTCCTCTCGGATTGACCATCTGTTTGAGGATGGTAAGCTGTACTTAAGCTTAATCAGGTTCCAAAAGCTTTCTGAAATGCACCCCAGAATCTCGAAGTGAAACGAGGATCTCTATCAGAGATTATAGTAGCAGGTACACCATGAAGTCTCACAATTTCCTTTATGTATAACCGTGCTAGATCCTCAAGGGTGTAAGTCATCCAAATGGGCAAAAAGTGAGCTGACTTTGTCAGTCGGTCCACAATCACCCAGATAGCATCAAAACCAGTCCTAGTCCTTGGCAATCCCGACACAAAGTCCATTGCAATACTTTCCCACTTCCATTGCGGAATCTCTAAAGGTTGCAACATCCCGGAAGGTCTTTGATGTTCAATCTTTACCTTTTGACAAGTTAAGCACTTTGAAACATATTCCGCCACATCATTCTTCATACCCGGCCACCAAAACATCGCCTTTAAATCATGGTACATCTTAGTACTTCCCGGGTGAATGGAGAATCCGCTTTTGTGTGCCTCATTTAAGATATCTTGCCTCAAAGTACCAACATCCGGCACAATGATCCTACCCTTGAATCTCCATAACCCATCTTTTTCTTCCGACACTCTCCACTGTTTTCCTTGCTCGATGGCTGGTAACACCTTCCATAACGCTTCATCATTTTCATGAGCCTTTAGGAGTTCAAACTTAAAGTCACTTGAGATTTCTAATCGGCTCAAACACAAGGTTCCAGATACTTCTCGAGCACCGATTTTTAGACTCTCGAATTCCTTGAGCAACTTCTCCTCTTGAAGTATCATCCAAGACGCATATAACGACTTTCGACTTAACACATCCGCCACTACATTTGCCTTTCCCGGATGGTAATTCAACTCAAAATCGTAGTCTTTCAATAATTCCATCCACCTCCTTTGCCTCATATTAAGCTCTTTCTGATCAAAGAGATATTTCAAGCTCTTGTGATCAGAGAAGACTTGGAACTTAACCCCATAGAGATAATGTCTCCACACCTTCAAGGCAAACACAACCGCAGCGAGTTCCAAATCGTGCGTAGGGTAACTAACTTCGTGAGGTCTTAGCTGCCGTGAGGCATACGCCACCACATTATGATGCTGCATCAGCACGCATCCTAGACCCTTTAGTGAGGCATCACAGTACACCTCAAATGGTTCGTTCGGCTCAGGTAATACTAACACAGGTGCAGTGGTCAACTTTTTCTTTAATGCTTGAAAGCTCTCCTCGCACTCAGGAGTCCAAACAAACGGAGTGTCTTTGCGGGTTAACTTTGTCAATGGCAAAGCTAATTGCGAAAAGCCTTTGATGAACCTTCGGTAATAGCCAGCTAAACCCAGAAAACTCCTTATCTCAGTTACTGTGGTTGGTTTCCTTCAATCCATCTCAGCTTCCACCTTAGTTGGATCTACGGCTATTCCCTGCTTACTCACCACGTGACCCAAAAACTTTACCTCACTCTTCCAAAACTCACACTTAGACAGTTTCGCATAGAGTTTCTTCTCTGAGGCGCCATCTGGTTCCTATACACACCAAACAATCGATATTAAGTTGATCAGTCTCAATATCGGAAGTTCAGTGCTTCAAAGTCCCAAATGCATGCTCATGACGGGGGGTCATTCTGCTAAAACTTTTCTAAGTTAAAAGCTGCAGAATTTATAGATTCAACCCCCAATCTTCCGACGGACATAACTTTCTCATTTTAAATCGTTTTTCACCCGTTCTTCGAACGGCATGGACATCCCGGATCCAATTTCATTTCTAAACAGATTTGGTACAAATCAGAGATCCGTAGTCCAAGTTATGTTCCATCAAAGTATGCCCAAAAACCATACATTTTTGGCTTTCTAGAATAAATTCTCATTTATGGGTTAATTAGCCGTTAATTAACTGGGTCTTACATATTACATCCATACACATATCATTTTCTAGTTATTGCATAAGTAACTATAAAATGAACTATGATGTTTTTAAATTTTATCATAATTAAATTTAAAAAAATGTCAAATTCTTAAATTAATTTATTCAATTAATAAATTTATTCATAACATCCATAATTCATACACATAACATCCATAATTTCATATTAATAACATCCATAATTTTGTACTCATAATATTCATAATTTCATATCTATGATGTCTATAATTAATAAATTTTTATAATTAATATTATCAAATTTTAAACTATATGTCTTATTGTATTCTTCAAATTATCTCATATGTGTACTAATAGGTCATGATTTTAATTATTTTAATATTTTTATTTAATATTCGTATGTATGCTTATTTATTGATTTTAATATGATGAGTTAATAATTATTTTTAAAAATTTATTTTTTAATTTTTCTTTATATTTTTTATTTTATTTTTTAATAGTCTATATGTAAAATATAAATTATATAGTAGAAGTTGTTAAAAATTTTTAATTTAACTTTCATAATTTTTGCAGAGAATTATTACATTTTAATGGATAATAATGTGATTGAGAGATATTAGGGATTTGATTTGGGAGAAACTGAAATTGATTTTGGAAAGAACATTAATGACTCCAAACATGCAGTAAAATGGTAGGTGATAAAGAGAATAAGTGATAAAGAGGTGTATATCACTTGCTTATCAAGAGAATGAGAATTTTTACGTGATATTTTTATATTATAATTATTCTTTGGCTAGCTAGCATCACTCAAAATAAAATAGGACAAGCATGTAATGAGATTGAAATTGTTGCATTTATGTAAATATGAATCTCAATTAATTTATTTCGGTGAATTGTTTTTAATTATTAGGTATTAATAGTTTAAAATTTGTCATAGAATTTATAAAAATATAAACGATATTTGATTCTTTTCTCATGTCTTCATTACAATAATACATTTAATTATCAGTTTAATTGGTATTAAATTAGGATATTATTTATCTTATAATTATATATTAATTATGCATCTATTTATACTAAATCTTTCATTAATTGTAATAA
>NC_029792.2:23367874-23396987 GCF_000816755.2 Arachis ipaensis
ATTTGGTATAAAATAAATCTTAAAAATATTTAATGTAACATTTTACCACACAAAACTTTACGCTTGAGTCGTAAAGCAGAGGTGGCGAAATATTACGACTTCTGAAAATAAAATATATACATAATAATAGTTGAAAGAAATTTTATACGAGGAGCCTTTGAAGGAAAGTTTAAAACAAAGCGTTAAACAGAAAAGCGCATCACTCGCGTAAGCGATAAACGTAAACCAACAAGATATGAGTGAAAGACATATACATAGAAAAAGAATCCCAAGGATTACAGATATCAAAGCTCCTGACCCAGCTCGCGAAGTTAAATTGGCCAGAGCATATATATGTACATACATATATATACCTAAGGAATCCCAAAATACTGTTCACAAAACCTGTTTTTCCAAGTCAACCTCTAAGAGGGACAAACATCAAACATATATACAGTGGAGATACAATTATATAATAACTCTACAAAAATAAAACTCCCAAAAGAACAGTTCTTTGCTTCAGAAAGCTCCCAGCATGCCTCGGTGAGGTGTCTCACATTCTGCATCTTAAAACCATAAAATATGTATAGAGTGAGAACCAAAGGTTCTCATCATGATAACGGTGCTCACATAACTAACATATAATGTCCCAGAAAAGACAAAGGCAATCCTAGAACTCCAACACTTAGATTATAAACTTAAAGCTATACTTTTCAACCATAAATAAGGTAGGTCAGCTAAGGGTCTTAAAAGTCTAACTCTAACTTAATTTGATCCTTACCAAAATAAAATCCCAAAACACAAAGATCTTCACTTTCAGAAGCTCCCAGTATGCCTCAGTGAGGTGCCTCATGTCCTGCATCTGAAAACCACAAAATATGTATGGGATGAGAACCGGAGGTTCTCAGCATGGTAACAGTTCCCACATAACTAACATATAAGGTCCTGAAAAAGCCGAAGGCGATCCTATAACTCTGACACTTAGATTATAAAACTTAAATATTTAAAGCGGAAAACCATAAACAAGGTGGTCCTCTAAGGTTTTAAACTTAATCAAAACCGTACTAAAACCCTCAAATCCTCTACCTTTCCTCCAATCCTCCAACTCCGGTGCATAGACAAGCAAAACAGATGAAACAAGCACATATAGAAAGCATATATAACAAGTAGGCAATTAGCAATTAACATGAATAAATAATTAAGCAAGCCAAGGCAATGCACACTCAAATGAAACACACAAATGCACATGATGCATGTCTTTTCTACTGGCCGTGAGCTCACGTGTCGGTTACTTTGCCAGAATTCGACACATCCGGTAGCTAACCCGGATATTGTCCTCTTGAAAACTGGTGGTCGGTACACCACCACGAACCCCACCTGGCTGGTGGTACACCACCACGAACCCACCATTGCGAGCAGTACATTACCACGAACCTCGCAAGATTTTCAATTGGAAAAATAACAAACACATGTGGTGGTAAACTACCACGAACCCCATACAACATTCTCTTTCTTTTAAAAAATATGTGGGCGGTACACCACCACGAATCCCACATGCATCTCGACACTGGACAAGCGGTAAACCACCACGAACCTTGCCAAGTCAAGCTCAAAACAAATTCATTTTCAAATTCATTATAACTCATTCATTCATATCCATTCATAATCATTCGAAACCATTCACTACGGCTAGATTTATCATATATATATCACCTTCCAATGCCCAATTCATTCCATAGTACCCCAATAAGCTTAATAACTTTAACTCACAATTAACCAAACTCAACCTCAAAATTCACATTCAATTCATAATCATATACCCAACTATCATCATTCCCTCCTCAAGTGCACTGTAATCTATATAACATACCTCATTATTCATCAAGCTATCATCATCCTAGTTCATCATTAATTTCAATATCAGACATCAAAATCTACATCTCATGCTCACGCAATAACTAATCAATCCAACCAACTAATTCAACATTCATATACATCAAATTCAACAAGTATCCTCATTATTTACTAATCACAACAATTCACATATTCATCCTATCCTACGGTCGACTAGCCTAAGTCTTCACGACACATTATATTTTAATTACGAGAAATCGAAACCATACCTTAGCCAATTTCCCGATAACCCGGAACACCTAAAGCGTTTGCAAACCACAAGCTCCACAACTCCAGCCCCCTCACCAACGATACCCAGCCTCCAAAGCTAATCCTCTAGCTTCCAATTTCTCAAATTAACTGGAACCGATAACCAATTTCAATCTAACATCACAATTATCACTATAATCAATATAGAATTCACTAAATCAACATCTCACAAAGGGTTTAAGGGTGCTTACCTTTCTCACAGCTTCAATGAGCTAAACCCGACAATACCCGCAAGCTAATTCGACCCTAAATATCGAAATTACACAAAATTCAACATGCATTCACATTGAATTTCGAAATTGGAGAAGGAGAAAATTGAAGCTGAGAAGTGATTTTCTTACCTAATAGATTATTGGGCTTTTTAGAGAATTTTGATACAAATGCGTGGCCGCTGACGACTCGTCAATCGGAATTCCGAATCAAAAGTTATGTGAGGTTGAATGAGAGGTTAGGGTTATGAAGTTTTCTTCCTTCTTCTCATGCAACCAGCAACGTGTTTCATTACTTGGGGAAGGAGAAGAGCTTATGCTCTTCATATAATGTTGGTTGGGTTGGGCCTCGGGCTCAATACGGGCCTGGTTCGTTTGGTTTGGCCTATTCGGCCCAATCTTGGACCAAATTTTTTAAAATTAGTGTCGAAATTATCGTTTTAATTTTCTCTATCATATTAAATCATAAAATTTTATTTTCTAATTTTTTTTATTAATAAATAATTATTAACTAATTATTTACTAATTTCTCGGATTTTATATTTAATATTAGTTAAAATATTATTTTTTAATAGTTGTACGTTCCTAGAACACCTATATGTAGGTAGAGGAAAAAAAATAAAGAGTATCAATATAAAATCATACCCAATACACCGATAAACAAAATCTTAAAGTAATTGTCTAAAACAAATTAATCACGAGATTTTTAACAAAAAAAAACTAAAAATATTATTTTATTGTTAGTTTTTTTTCTTAATCCAAGTTTATGCATTTAATTTGACAAATAAATACTATTATTATTATTTTAAAAAATTTAATTTTTATATATTGATAGTTTGAAAATATATTAAAATTATATGGCATACTATCATATTAATAGTATTTTTTAACTTAATTATTTGGATATATTTGAATCTAATAAAAAAATGAAATAAAAAATTAAAAAATTAAATATTATATAACAAACTTAAATAGACATATAAAAAAAACGAAAGTGCTTTTGAGGTTTAACGTGCTCTGCTAGGGTTTAGCAGAGAAATTCTACTATTTATAATTTTTCTGTGATCAATCGATTTGTTCGAGTAATCTAATGTCATTGTGTCAACTTGATCACCATAATAACAAACATTGCTATCACTGCTAGCAATCTGAGGCTGTAACCTGAGGAAGAAAACACAATAATCAGTTTTGTTGAGAAAGACGTGCAGGTTGGGACTGAATGTTGTGCAAAAAATTTAGTTGGGAGATTTTTGGCGGATAAATCATTCTCAAGCGGTACTGTGGAGGCTGTTATGTATTCTATATGGAGGCAATCAGAGGCTTTTAAAGTGGTAGATCATGGCAAAAATATATTTCAATTCTTTTTTGGAGATGAGAAGGATATGCTTCGTATTGAGAGGGGTGTCCCTTGGCTATTCAAAAACTACATCCTGAATCTTAGGAGATGGAACGAGGATGAGAATAATGTAAAAATATATTTTACCCACGTACCAATATAGATAAAAATTTGGGATTTGGCAGAACAATTCAAGACTAAAGAATTAGGAAGGAAGATAGGAGGCTCATTTGGAGAGGTGCTAGATGTTGATATCTTTCATGTTCGAGGCAAGGAGCATAGCATTGTTAAAATCCAGGTAAACTTGGATGTAACAAAACCACTCAGAAGATACGTCAAGCTTGCTAGTCCCAAAAACTAACAACTCGAAGTTGCACTAAAGTATGAATAGATCGGCACCTTTTGCAATTATTGTGGATTCATTGGACATGAGACAAGGGCTTGCAGTTTTCGAATTGAAGATTTGTTGAAAGGAGAGGTGGAAGAAGAAAAGTGGGGGGATTGGTTGAAAGCCAACCAGACGGAAAGAAAAGAGAGTACTACAAAGGATAATCCTAATACTAATATGCCTAAAGGGGAAGATAGCTCATACAACAGGGTTAAAAAGCCAACTCCAATCAACTTAATTAAGGGACTAGTCAATCTATGCAGTCTCGGGGAAGAGAGGAGAGTAGTGAGGAAGAAGAAGTTATGAGTAATGCTATCGTTCAAAAAAAGACACAAACAGTAAACTATTTTTCACAATCAGTATCGGCTCAGAAATAGAAAGAAACAATTCTGAAGAAAGAGACGAAAAGGAATATTCGGAGGGGATTAAAGCAACAACATGCTTTGTGTTTGGAGAACAAGGGCAGTAGCTTACACAATCTACCAACAAGAGCCAAAACTTAAAGCAACTAGCAAGAAAAACTATCACAGTGTCAGGAGTTAAGAGGAGTTCACAAGGAGAAAGGGTCCCACTCAATAAGAAGAAATTATGCTCCGAGAAAAAGGTATAAGCGAAAAAGGGAGAGGGTGCCACCCTACAATGGGCACCCAGGGACCCATGAAGATGATGACGTAGAATTATCGGATATGGGAAATCCCCTGACAGTTCACAACATACAAGGAATCTCTAGATCTCATTCCTCCGAGGTAATATTTTTATGTGAAACTAAGAATATTACCACAAATGTTACAACTCAATGCAACAAAGCAGTTTTTCAGCAAGTATATTGTGTGGATCCTAAGGGTCAATCTGGTGGGTTAGTGCTGGCATGGAAGGATAATGCAGTTGTCTCAATTCTTTCTAGTGATGAATTCTTTATTTTCTTTGAGTGGACAGATCCTACCAAACAAAAGAAATGGGAAGTAGTTGTTGTTCATTTACATTGTGATGACAACATTCGGTTTAATCAATATCGAAGAATTATTGAGCTCAAAATGACAGCCAGCCCCTATTTTCTTGTGATAGGCAACTTTAATGCCATCTCCGCCTATCAAGAGAAAGAGGGAGGAAGAATGAAGTCGGCCTCATCAATAGAGGCTTTTAATAACTTCATTAGTGATGGTGATCTGGTGGACTTGGGATTCGAAGGGAGAAAATTCACTTGGTGCAATAGACAATACGGTGACAACCTAAATATGAAACAATTGGATAGATGCCTCTCTACACATCATTTCAGAGCAAATTACCCACAAGCAACAATCTTACATTTAGATGATACATGCTCTAACCATTGCCCTTTGATGCTATTGGCGAACAGGGAGGAGCACAAGGCAAAAAGAAGATTCTGATTTCAGGAAAGATGGTGTGACAATGAGGAAGTTCTTAATATGGTGAAAGAAACATGGAGGACTGAATTTAATGGCTCTCCAATGTTCAAGCTGTTCTCTAAATTGAAGGCATGTTTTGGTAGAATGACAGAAGTCCGACTCTAGTGATGCACCACTATTTCGTGGTACATTTTATGCTGAATTGAGTGGATTTTATCCATTATTCTCACACTTTTTCATAGAATTCGCATATTTTACATTTTCCTTCCTAATTTTATACTATGATTGAAAACATGCTTCTTTGGCCTTATTTCGCTAATTTTTAATCCTCTCTTACTACCATTCGATGCCGCGATATGTGTGTTAAGTGATTTCAGGTTTTCCAGGGCAGGAATGTCTTAGAAGATGAAAAGGAAGTATGCAAAAGTGGAAGGAACACAAGAAATTGATATTTTGAGAAGCTGGAAGCGACGCATACGCATGGACGACGCGTACGCGTGACTGGAGCATCAAGCAAGCGACGTGTACGCGTGGATGACGCGTATGTGTGACCATGAATTTGTTCAGCAACGCGTACGCGTAGCTGACGCGTACGCGTGACGAGCATCACGTGCTGCAATTTATAGAAAACGTTGGGGGCAATTTCTGGGCTGCTTTTGATCCAATTCCAAGCCCGAAAGTGAAGATTAGAGGCTGCAGAGTGGAGCTGGAAGGGGAGAATCAATCATTTACACTTTCATTCACGTTAGTTAGGTTTAGTTGTAGCTTTCTAGAGAGAGAGGCTCTCTTCTCTCTCTTGGTTTTAGGGTTTTTTAGTTTTATTCTTCTCAATTTCAGATTTCTATCTTACTTTTATTTAGTTTTCTTCTACTTTCATTTGTTCTAGTACTTTGGTTTGTCTACTTCTATCATTAATTCCTTTATGTTGCCAATTTAGTTTATGAACTCTTATGTTTTCTTTGATCCATATTAATGCAATTTATGTTTCCATATTTATGATTGCTTTCTTTAATTTGTGTTATTGATGCTTGCAATTGGTTGTTTAAATTTAATATTCCTTGTTACTTTTCTATGCTTTTATTTTGTACCTACCAAGTGTTTGATAAAATGCTTGGTTGGATTTTAAATTAGATTTTTACGTTCTTAACTTGGATTGATCAATTGGAGACTCTTGAATTGTCAAAGTCTCTTGTTGGTTGGTGATTGAAAGTTGCTAGTTGGCTTGAGCTTCACTAACTCTAATCTTTGATTAGGACTTGTGAACTCAAGTTGAATTGCTCATTTGACTTACCTTCAATTGTTAGAGGTTAACTAAATGAGAGCAAAATGCAATTACCATCACAAGTAACTATGATAATGGGGATAGGAATTCCAATTATCAATCCTTGCTAGGACTTTTCTTAATTGTTAGTTTACTTCCTTGTTATTTACATTCCTTGTCTCTTATCACCAAAACCCCAAAAATACTTTTCCATAACCAATTATAAGTACACTTCCCTGCAATTCCTTGAGAGACGACCCGAGGTTTAAATACTTTGGTTTATTTTTATTGGGTTTGTAAATTGACAAACAAATTAACATTGACTGAGGTTTAATTGTTGGTTTAGAACTATACTTACAACGCGATATTTTTATGAAAATCTTTACCGACAATTTTCCTCCGTCAAGTTTTTGGCACCATTGCCGGGGAATTGCAAAGGTGTACCTTATTATTGTTTATTGTATATATTTACCTTTTGCCTATTTGTTAGTTTTTGTTAGTTTTAGGATTTTGTTGCTTATTTTTATTATTTTTTATTTTTATTTACTATTATGAATTCTCATCCCTTTGGCTATGAGAGTGGTTACAATTATGTTGTAGGAAGTGGAGATTACAATGAAGGCTTGCATCAAGGATGGACAATCAAAGATGGGAGGAGGCACAAGGATTTGATCAACCCTCTTGGCAACAACCTCCTCCAATATACTATGAGCAAGAGCCATTCTAGGATGCATATCAATCCAATAGCTATGGTGGACCCCCTTGTAGTTACCAACAAGCCCCACCATATGCCTATAAATCCCTCCCTCAACATAGCCCTCCACCACCATTCTCACAAGTCCCGTTTTACTATACACCTTCATATGATCCTAACCTTTATCCACCATACCAACCACCTTATGAACCATATGAGCCATACTTAGAACCACTCGAATTCCAATCCAATTATTCCCAAGAACCACCACCTCAATATACACCACATCCAATGTATCCGAGCTTTCAACCACAATATGATCCTAATTATGTTAGCCAAGCAGAACAAGAGCCACATGATCATTTTAAGGAAGCAATGGATCGACTTCAAGCAACCATCTATGAAAAGTTCAACCCATGGGACTCATGCAACAACCAAAGCATTTCCACGGATGAATGTGTTGTGCAACAAGTGAAAAAGATGGAGAGTGTTGAACCGTCACATTCTTATTATGATGAACCACTCTCATATCATGAACCCTTCCTTCCAAGCAATGAACCCTCATATCTACTCCAATCTCCAATAGATGACACCCTTAGTGTTCTTCTTCAAGAGCAAAGAGAGATGCAAAAGACGACACTAGAGTTCATATCTACCTTGACCGAGGTAGTAGATAATTTAGCTTCACTGCACGTCAACACTCAAAGTACCCCCATGGCCGCATGTGAAGAGTCAAACAAAGAGTGTAGCATTAAGGAGAGATTAGAAACTCTGGTGGAAAGTGAGGAATGTGGCTTTGTATTAGAACAGTTGGAGGAAGCTGTAATAGTTGAAGAGGAAGAAGTGGTTAAAGACTTAGGAAATGCTGAACCTCTATGGAAATCTAAAGTTGTAGAGTATTCCTCCAAGAAGCTTGAAATCGATGTTGAGGAGGCTAGTGCACAACCTCCAATGCATATTCCATATGAAGAATTGGACGGAATAGATCAAGAGATAAGTTCCCTTGGTGATGATGATCATGAATCAAGCCATCCTAGTAATGAATTTGCATCCACAAGTGAACCCGTTGAGTTAGAAGAGCCTTCTCCGGATGACATTGAAAGCAATATTGAGGTAGATTTCTCTCAACCTCATACTTATGATTTGAGTGACGGAAAAGAGTTGGATGAATTTGGTAAGCAAGAGCTTGAAGGTGAAGAATCTTTTCAAAAGGTGGAAGTCCTTCGGAAAGGTTGGATGGGAGTTGAATATGCTTTGTCAAGATCGTTGGAGACTTCTCTACCTAGGTTGTCGTATACTCCTTCATTTGAGTGGGTAAAACTTATCTCCATTCGCTTTATTATCCCACTTGAGTATGGTATGCTTGAAACGGATGGCCAACTTAAGAGGCTTTGTGGAATTAAGCGTAACAGAAGGATGTTTAGTGGTTGGAGTTGCAAATCAAGGCTCATCAAGGTTGAGATTTCAAGAACTAGATGCAAGGGTTGGACTAGTGATCAATTGGTGGGATCTAAGAGAAGAGTTTGGTACTTCATTGAGAATTCGGATTGCTTACCACCCGTTGGAACAATGATGATCAACTTAAAGATGGGTGTAGAAATAAGGTTTGAGATCTGGACATACAAGAGGATCAACTTTGGGAGCTCAAAGCTTGTGAAGCACTTCCTCAAGGCTTGGTGAATTCACTTGAAAATGTTGGAGCTTATTGGAAGTCTAAGCGTTGATGGAAGTTTCAAGATGAGTTCAAGCACAAGCCACCATGACAAGGAGCTCACTGAAGAATGGAACTCTCGCGCAATCTAGAGTTTTCACAATAAATTCGCATTGTAAGTATAGCTTCTAGACCAACAAGAATTCCTTTCTTACAAAAGTTTGGTTGTCACAAGTAACAAAACCCAATAAAATTTATAACCGAAGTATTTAAACCTCGGGTCGTCTTCTCAATGAATTGCAGGGAAGTACGATTTATTATTGGTTATGGAAAAAGGTATGTTTTTGGGTTTTTAAAATAGAGAACAAGTAATTTAAATGGCAAGAAAAATAAATTAATAATTATAAAGAAAAATCTCTTGGCAAGGTATAAGAACTGCAAATCCTATCCTAGTTATCCTTATCAGGTGTGATGAGAATTGTTGTTGCTCCCACTTAGTTAACCCTTACTAAATAAAGGAAAGTCAAGTGGACTAATTAATTTGATCCTCAAGTCCTAGTCAACTTCTGTGGAAAGACTAGCTTTAGAGCGATCCAAATCAATCAGCAACTCCAATTTCAATCAATAGCTGAGTTTGATAACTCAAGTGTTACCAATCACTTAACCAAAGCCAAAAGGAAAAATAAATCTAAATTGAATTGGAAGCATCAATAACTGAATAAAACAATTATAAATCTGAAATACCTCAAATTATATTAAATAGAAAATCAATCTAAACATAAAGAGTTCATAAACTAAATTGAGAAAATAAGTAAAAGGAACATTGAACCTGGAACTCAAAAGTAATTGTAAGTTGAAATAATAAGAAATCATAAATCCTTTAAGAGGAATCCTAATCCTAAATCCTAAGAGAGAGGGGAGAGCCTCTCTCTCTCTCTAAAACTACATCTAAATTATGAAAAGTGAATTATTATGAATTCCTCCTCATGAATGGATGCATTCCCCCACTTTATAGCCTCTAATATATATTTTCTGGGCCAAAAACTGGGTCAAAAACAGCCCAGAAATCGCCCCCAACAATTTCTGGTACGTACAGGTCGCTACAAAGTCACGTGGAAGCGTCGTCCACGCGTTAGCGTGGATTGGGTTTTTGCCAGGTCATGCGTCCGCGTAATCCACGCGTTCGCGTCACCTGGCTTTAAAACAGCTATAGAAAATTATATATTGTTGCGAAGCCCCAGATGTTAGCTTTCCAACGCAACTAAAACCGCATCATTTGGATCTCTGTAACTCAAGTTATGCTCAATTTAGTACCAGAAGGTCAGGCTGGACAGCTTTAGCAGTTTCTTCAGTTTCTTGTATTCCTTCCACTTTTGCATGCTTCCTTTCCATCTTCTAAGTCATTCCTGCCCTGTAATCTCTGAAATCACTTAACACACATATCACGATATTGAATGGTAATAATAGAGGATTAAACATAGCAAAATTAAGACCAAAGAAGCATGTTTTCAATCATAGCACAAAATCAGGAAGGAGAATGTAAAGTGTAAACCCATGCATTTTGTATGAACAAGTATGTGAAAGATTGATAACATCCACTCAATTAAGCACAAGATAAACCATAAAATAGTGGTTTATCACTCACCAAATGTGCAACTTAAGGACTTTAACTAAAAGTGCTAGGTGGGAGACACCCCACCATGGTAAATTCTTCCTATTTTCCTTTTTTTTTTATTTATAGTGGTAATAAGTTGCATTTTTATTTTTAGTTAATTTTATTTAGTTTCAGTTATGGTTTTACTTGTTTCATAATGTCTGGCATTACTCTGGTAGCTTGTTAGTTTCTTATTAAAAAAAACAAAAAAAAGTGCATACGACGCGTAAGCGTCAATGACACGCATGCGTCATGTGGAGGTTCGCTCTCATGTATTTCTGAACAGAGAGTTACGCTGGAACGGTGCGGGAGGGGTGCCTAGCGCACAATCCACCCAATGCGTATGCGTGATCCACGCGTACACGTCACTAGCCATTTTGTGGATCCACGCGTGTACGTCAGCGAGCGTACGCGTGGTACGAAAAAATCGGCGTCTTTTGGTACATTGAACAGAGAGTTGGGCTGCTACTGTGCTAGAATCGTGCGACAAGCACAACGAGTAGTCACGCGCGCGTGACCGACGCTCACGCGTGACTTTTCATTGTGGGCCATCCACGCGTACGCGTGGATAATGCTCACGCGTCGCATGCCTATTTCTGTTTTCACGCGTACGCGTGACCTATGCATATGCCTTTCTTCTTCTTTCTTTCCCCTTTCTTCTTCTTTCTTCTTCCTTTCTTACATTCTTCTTCTCTCACTTTTCAAAAGTTCACTTATCATTTTTCTTATCCTTCATTCTCTTTTACAAATTGTATTTGCATACTATCCTTCATTGCATTTTCACTTTGTGGATGTTTTTATTTTCTTTTCTAAGTTTGCTAATTTTCTATTGGTGTTAACTTTTCTTATTCAACTGTTACATTTTTCTTGCATTATTTTGGGTGCTTCTTGACTGTTTGGTATTTATTCCCCATGCCCTTTGCCTATATTATTTTCTCACTTGCATGTTGTAGCTACCATGTAGTTGAGAACATTATTATTATTTGGCAATAGCCCACATATATTTTATTTCTTTTCATATCTTTGTTTGTGGGTTATTCTTCTTCCTTTTCCTTTTCTTTCAGGATGGCCACCAAGAGGGGAGAGGAACGGCTTCCAAATGGGCGACAAATAAGTTCATGTGCAAAATCTTTGGAGAAAAAGCATCAGTTGTAACAACCCATCCACTTGCACATCTTTACATGCACCAAGGATGGTGCAATCTTTAAGTGTGGGGAGGTTGATACCGACATCCACGGGTAACAATTCCTTGTCTCAACACCAATGTTTATTTTCTTTGTTAGTTCATTGTTGCATTTGCATGATTGATTGCATGTGTAGTTAATTGCTTGCATGTATGTACTACTTGGTTGAAGTGATGAATTCTTTTTCAAGAAACTATTTTATAGTATTTCACTAATTTGAATTAAGATTTTTGTTAAACTTGCTTGAAGAATTTTATTTTGGAACATGGTTTTAGAGCTCGAACACACAAACCCAGTGAGATTTTGAACCTATTTGATTGGTTGCATTTTATCAACCAATATTTTATTTTGTGTGTGTTGTTCTCTCTAAAATTGTGATCTTTGCCTTGCTTAATTCTATATTTCCATTGTTTGATGTATGCATGCACTTATATGATTGAGACCTTTGTTTCACTGAGCTTACATACCCATATGGCCTTACCTTTTCATTATCCTTTGCAAACCAATGTTGAGCCTTTTTAACCCCATTTATTCTTTACTTTAGCTCATCACCAACTCTAAGTGAAAAACAATAATGTCCTTTATTTGAATCCTTGGTTAGCTTAGACTGGTGAGAGTGCTCATGATTTAAGTGTGGAGAAGTTGGGTTTGAAAATATTTGGTTTGGGAATTGAGTATGTTAGACTCTTTTGTAAAAATGTGAAAAGAATGTTGAGGACATATTCATGCATTCAATACCTTAATCATATGCATTGAGAAAATCAAAAGAAAAGAAAAAGAAAAATAAAAAGAAAAAGAAAAAAAGAGAAAAAGAAAAAAAATAAAATGAAAAGGGAACAAAATGCCCCAAAGTAAATGGTGATAGCAATGCATATGAGTTGTACTCAAAATTTGGATGTATGAATATGTGGAAAACATAATTAATGGATAGTTAGGTTTTGTATTTTGATTACATGGATTGTCTTAGGTTAGGTGGAAAGTTTAAGTTAATCAAGGATTCAGATTTTAGTCCACTTGACCAAATACATTCCTACCTTGACCCTAACCCCATTACAATCCTTAAAAGACCTCTTGATATGTGTATTTGTGCATTAAATTTTTGTTTATTGGTAAAAGAAGAGCAAGCCTTAGAAAGCAAGGTTAGTAGAGAATTGAGAGAATCGAACCTTAAACACTTGAGTGATTAGAGTGTATACACTTCCGGTGAGGGTTCGATGCTTAATTCTTTGTTTCCGGCTTTCACGAGCTTTCTTCTTACAGGTCTATTTGTCCATCATTTTATGATTTGAATTAGTGGAATCCAGTTCATCTTTGTTCTTGAAAGATTTATTTACTTTTAACCAAGTACATAAAAGCATTTTGCATTTAGTTGCATTTCATAACTTCTACTATTCCTCTTCAGTCCTTTATAGCTTCTCTTGAGCTTAGCATGAGGACATACTAATGTTTAAATGTGGGAAGATTTGATGCACCACTATTTCGTGGTATATTTTATGTTGAATTGAGTGGATTTTATCCATTATTCTCACACTTATTCATAGAATTCGCATGTTTTACATTTTCCTTCCTAATTTTGTGTTATGATTGAAAACGTGCTTCTTTGGCCTTATTTCGCTAATTTTTAATCCTCTCTTATTACCATTCGATGCTGTGATATATGCGTTAAGTGATTTCAGGTTTTCCAGGGTAGAAATGGCTTAGAGAATGGAAAGGAAGCATGCAAAAGTGGAAAGAACACAAGAAATTGATGTTTTGAGAAGCTGGCAGCGACGCGTACGCATGGACGACGCGTACGCGTGACTGGAGCATCAGGCAAGCGACGCGTACGCATGGATGACGCGTACGCATGACTAGGAATTTGTTCAGCGATGCATACACGTGGCTGACGCGTACGCGTGACGAGCGTCATGTGCTGCAATTTACAGAAAATGCTGGGGGCGATTTCTGGGCTGCTTTTGGCCCAGTTCCAAGCCCGAAAGTGAAGATTAGAGGCTGCAGAGTGGAGCTGGAAGGGGAGAATCAATCATTCACACGTTCATTCACGTTTCTTAGGTTTAGATGTAGTTTTCTAGAGAGAGCGAGGCTCTCTCCTCTCTCTAGGTTTTAGGGTTTTTTAGTTTTATTCTTCTCAATTTCAGATTTCTACCTTGCTTTTATTTAGTTTTCTTCTACTTTTATTTGTTCTAGTATTTTGGTTTGTCTACTTCTATCATTGATTCCTTTATGTTGCCAATTTAGTTTATGACCTCTTATGTTTTCTTTGATCCATATTAATGCAATTTATGTTTCCATATTTATGATTGCTTTCTTTAATTTGTGTTATTGATGCTTGCAATTGGTTATTTAAATTTAATATTCCTTGTTACTTTTCTATGCTTTTATTTTGTGCCTACCAAGTGTTTGATAAAATGCTTGGTTGGATTTTAAATTAGATTTTTACGTTCTTAACTTGGATTGATCAATTGGAGACTCTTGAATTGTCAAAGTTTCTTGTTGGTTAGTGATTGAAAGTTGCTAGTTGGCTTGAGCTTCACTAACTCTAATCTTTGATTAGGACTCGTGAACTCAATTTGAATTGCTCATTTGACTTACCTTCAATTGTTAGAGGTTAACTAAGTGAGAGCAAAACGCAATTACCATCACAAGTGACTATGATAATGGGGATAGGAATTCCAATTATCAATCCTTGCTAGGACTTTTCTTAATTGTTAGTTTACTTTCTTGTTATTTACATTACTTGTCTCTTATCACAAAAAACCCAAAAATACTTTTCCATAACCAATTATAAGTACACTTCCCTGTAATTCCTTGAGAGACGACCCGAGATTTAAATACTTCGGTTTATTTTTATTGGGTTTGTATTGTGACAAACAAATTAAACATTGACTGAGGTTTAATTGTTGGTTTAGAACTATACTTGCAACACGATATTTTTGTGAAAATATTTATCGACAATTTTCCTCTGTCATCTAACAATTCGCAAAAGCTAATCTCTGATCTGAAAAATCAATTGCAGCCAGAAAAATAAAAGGAAACAGAGGCAGCAAGATCAACTATTTTACAGTTAGAGGAAGACTTAGCTGAAGCCTACTTACAAGAGGAGAGGTATTAGAAGGAAAAAGCTAGAATTCAATGGTTGAAATGGGGTGACCAAAACACAAAATTCTTTCATGCTAAATTCCAAAGTAGAAATCGGAAAAACAAGATTTTCAGACTACAAGACAGCTCGGGTAATTTCAGCACAGATCCTGAAGGCATTGCTCGAATTGCCACTGAGTACTATAAGGAGTTGTTCATTTCCTCTAACCCCTATACTGCCTCGGCAGAACTGCAATCTTTGGAGAGAAAAATTGATGATGATACTAATCAAATACTTACTAGAAGTGTTTCAGAGGAAGAGATCAAGAAAGCTACATTCTCCATTAATCCTTTCTCAGCCCCAGGAGATGATGAATTCACTACAAAGTTTTATCAACATTACTGGGAGATTGTTAAAGGTAATCTATGTAGTGTTATTAAGAGCTTTTTTTCTGGAGGTCGGATGTTAAGGGCATTCAATTACACTCATATTTGCCTAATCCCGAAGACGCAAGGCATAGAAACCATGAGCCAGGTCTGCCCCATTAGCCTCAGCACGGTCCTCTATAAGATTATATCCAAGATTCTTGTCCACAGAATGCAGGGTATTTTGGATAAAATCATAAGTGCTAACCAGAGTGCATTTATTAAAGGTCGCCTGATCAGTGATAATGTACTAATAGCTTATGAGTTTATGCATTTTTTGAAAAACAAGAACCATGGTAATCATGAGATGGCAGTGAAGCTTGACATGAGCAAGGCTTACGATCGGATTGAATGGTGTTTTGTTTGGGAAGTCATGGAGAAGTTGGGCTTTTTCTCTAAATGGATTGACTGGATTAAAGAATGTGTTACCACTATGTCATACTCTGTTATTGTGGATGGTCAACCTCATGGTTACTTTAAACCATACAGGGAATTGAGGCAAGGCGATCCCCTTTCCCCCTATCTTTTCATTCTTTGTGCAGAAGGGCTTTTCCATCTGCTCCACAGAGGAGAATAGAGGAGAGAGATCTCAGGTCTACGACTCAACGGTAGATGTCCTACGATTAGTCATTTATTCTTTGCAGATGACTCAATCCTATTTTGCAAAGCTAATGAGCAGGAATACCAAAGATTGCTAAAGATTTTGGAAGATTATAGAAAAGTTAGTGGGCAACTCATTAATTTCTCGAAGTCTTTAGTAACAAAAATAGCCCAACACAGAATAGAGATGCCTTAGCTGAATCTCTACAAATTTTACATGTGGACAAACAGAGTAACTACCTAGGACTTCTAGCAGTTGTACATAGATCTAAGAAGCAGACTTTCAATTTTATTAAAGAAAAGGTGGAAAGGAAGCTGCAAACATGGAAGAGATCTCTCCTATCCGTTAGTGGCAGAGAAGTTCTGGTGAAGGCGGTAGCTACTACAGTGCCTACCTATACATTAAGCTGCTTTAAGCTCCCTGATTCATTGCTTGAGGAAATATAAAAGAAGATTCTGAGTTTCTAGTGGGGTCAGAGAGACTCAGAAAAGAGGCTACAGTGGGTGAGATGGGATATAATTTGTAGAGAGAAGAAGTATGGGGGGCTAGGTTTTAAGGATCTTAAAGCGTTCAATTTAGCTATGCTAGCCAAGCAAAGTTGGAGGATTCTTACCAAGCCTGAGTCCCTAATAAGCAAAATCTACAAAAGTAGATATTTCAAATATTCCTCTTTTCTACAAGCCCCAACAGGTCAGCAACCATCATGGGCCTGGAGAAGTATACTAAGCGGAAGGAGAATTCTGGAGGAAGGAATCGAATGAAAAGTGGGAAGAGGCAATCGGATTAGGATATTTGAAGACCCATGGCTAAGGAAGTTTAATCCTATTTCAGACTACCAGCAAAATAATTACAATCCAAACATGGTATGGGTAAATCAACTCATCAACAACTCCAGACAGTGGCAAGAAGAATTAGTCAAAACCATATTCAGAACCGATATTGCTACTGAAATCCTACAAACATATATTTTAGAAGATGGAAAAGATAGCATTACCTGGAAGTGGGACAAAATAGATACTACTCGGTGGCTTCTGGATATCGTACTGCTTTCAAATTTTCTCACCCTCCAATCCAATAGCTCCCGGAAGTGTGCAGAGAGAAGAGAGTCTGGAATAGCTTGTGGGAACTGCGGTGTCCACCAAAGATCAAAGTCTTCCTCTGAAAAGCTCTCCACGGTGGTCTACCTGTCCGACACCGATTACACAGTAGGTTGCTGATGATCGAGGATGTCTGTCTGATGTGCCAAGAATTAGGAGAAACGGTAAATCATTGCATATTGGATTGTAAGTTTTCAAGAGAAATTTGGAGAAAAGTTGAATTTGAAAATTTTCTCACCTTCAACAACTCTGAAGATTTCTAGAGGCGTTGGATGAAGCTTATAGAGGTACTGAAGAGAAGACCTAATTGGAAGACAAACACTGCTCTTGCTGCAATTCTCGCTTTGAAGAACTGGATAACACGAAACCTTAAAACCTTTGAAGCCAAGAATTTCTCTACTGACGTGCTCTATTCATCTGCCATAGAACTCCTTGAAGAATTTAGGAAGAGAAATGAAAGGTAGTTGCTACGATAGATAGAATCAGGTTGTCATGTTTTGATACTTGTAATGGGTTAATAGTGTAATCGGTTAATGGGTAACCTTTTCATTTTATTGACTGTCCAGATAGGACCCTTATCTTTTGTATATTCATTTTACAAATATAAATGAATATATAATTAACTTTGAAAAAAAAAACTTAAATAGACATGACGTCGTAACTTATTAGATTCAAATATAATTAGCATCCGAATTTATAAAAGCAAATTGGAATAGAATATGATAGATGTAATGCATTATAAATAATTGTGTAAAAAATAATTTCGACTACAAGGACAAAAAAATTAAATAAGAACACTCATTATTATATAATTAAAAGAAAAAAAAAGGTTAGATTCATAAAAGAATGATAAATTACTATTTATATTTTAAAAATTATCAATTTCGATTTAAAAAAGTAAAAATACAATATCATTATATGAAATAAATAAGGAAAAAAATAAAAAAATAAAAAATAAACAATAAACAAATATTCAATTGAATAAATAAATAAATAAATAAGGGGACAAGAATTACCCCAATGTTAAGCTAATGAAAAGATCAATGTATATGTGATAAAAATTAAAAGAAAAGGTTGATGTATGAGTATGTGAAATATGCAAAAGTGGAAATTTTGGGTAGCTAGGCATGATTTTAAAAGAATAAAGAGTGTATGTAGAGGTGAGAGCTTAAGTTAATCAAGGATTCAATTTATAGCGTTATAGAATAAATATTCTACGTCAATAATTCTAAAATTTAGATTCTTATAATTAATACTAGTTACAATTAACACGCAGTCTGATTCTTTAATTTCAATGTTGTTATCTTTAATATTCTCTTTTGTCTATACATGAGATATCTTTATTACTAAAATTGCAATATAATATTGTATTGGTCAATAGAAGTTATTAGTGAACAACCCATAATTAAATATTATATATATTTTTATTTTTTTACATTGAGTACATACAAATGTTTTATTTATTTGCATATTATGAAAGTCAACTCAATCTTGTTAGTTTGATGCATTATCTGTAACCTTTGATTACAGCGAAATAAGCACTCTGCAGTGTGCACTCTTTTTAATAATATATACTATTAAGAATAAACTATTATTTTTGTTACGGCCCTGGATTCCCGCGGGTCAACCCGACCCGAGCTCCACCCGGCCCGACTACACGCCTCTCAACCGACCCGGACACGCGTCCCGTACGGCTCTCTCGCAGCTATGGGACAGCGTCCTTGGGAATATGGGCCTGCCCTCCAGAGGGGCCCAATACTGACATGTATATAAGGGGAAGACTGGCTCTTCCCCCAAGGTACGTCACGTCCCTACACCACCTTCATTCTGCCTGCACGTATTCTGACAAGAGCATCGGAGTGTCTTTGCAGGTGGCACCCCCCTCACACGAAGTGCTCGAGACCTCGCGCCCTCGGACTGGAAGACCGTGACCAGACGAGCCCCTTCCTTCATCCCTGATCCTGACCTGAACCATCCGGTAACCGACCAACCGAACACTAACAAATTGAGATGATAACACATTGATAGTTTATCAAATTCAAGAATCCAAATAAAAAATTAAATTCATGCAATAATCAAATTATAAAAACATAAAGAGAAGAAAGTAGAATATACTATAACACATTGATTAATTAAATTATAAAAACATAAAGAAAAGAAAGTAGAATATGCTATAACACATTGATCAATAATAATGTTTTAATATTACTGCGTCAGCCGGGAGTCGAACCCGGATCTATTGCTTGGAAGGCAATTATCCTAACCGTTGGACTACTGACGCTTTCAATGTACGGCCAAAGAACTTGATATTTTATATGTTGATTATTTGCAATCAATTTCAAGAATAACCATGCTCTTTTGACTCTTTTCTGATCGATCTTTATTTTATAGTAGTAATCATTAGCAAAACATAGAAAGATGTATGAAAAATTAATTTTTTCAAAGATTAGGTTGAACAAACAAATTCAAACAAGGTATAGAAGAGTGAACATTCTAAAGCCAATCAGTAGTTTTATTTGCGCCGAGAGCGTCGGAGTGTCTTTGCAGGTGGCACCCCCCTCACACGAAGTGCTCGGGACCTCGTGCCCTCGGACTGGAAGACCGTGACCAGACGAGCCCCTTCCTTCACCCCTGATCCCGACCTGAACCGTCCGGTAACCGACCAACCGAACATTGGCGCCGTCTGTGGGGACTCTCGTCCATGGACTTCGTACTAGTCCAGACTGGGACTGGCAGCGAGGCCGCGCCTCCCGTGCTTGGGGGAGGTGCCGTTTCGACAGAAACTCGACAACAGCAGAGGTCGCCTCCAAGGGACACGACGCAGACTCACGAAAGACGCCCCTTCGGAGGAACTGGTGACAACCATGCCAGGATAATGCAAGAGTTGCGCCATAGGATGCAAGACTTAGAACGTCGGCTAGCCGAAAGAGAACGCGACCAACGCACCCCGGAGCAGAGCCCCACCCGCTCCCGTTCAAGGAGCCGCTCGAGGCGCTCACCCAGCCCCCAATACGAGTCGGAGAGCACCGGGGGACGGGGACGAGCTAGAAGAAGAAGTCGGGACCCCATCATTTACGCCCGACACGAGAGACGGCGTGCGTCGAACAGAGGCGAAGAGGACGCCCGTCGGGAGAATGACGAGCCGGGGAGAACTACCCGGGGACCAGTGATAATAGGAGCGACCCCTTTCCACCGTTCCGTACTCGAGGTCCGGCTGCCGAAACACTTCGACAAGCCAACGGACATGAAATATGATGGAACACAAGATCCCCTAGAACACTTGACGGCCTTTGAGGCCAGAATGAACCTGGAAGGGGTAGGAGACGAGGTCAGATGTCGCGCCTTCCCGGTCACCTTGGCGGGCCCAGCGATACGGTGGTTCAACAACCTCCCGCAGGGCTCGGTGACTCAATTCTCCGACATCAGCCACGCCTTCTTGGCTCAATTCACGATCAGGATTGTCAAAGTCAAACACCCAATCAATTTGCTAGGGGTGACACAGAGACCTGGAGAGCCGACCAGGAAATACCTGGACCATTTCAATGACGAGTGCCTGGAGATTGACGGTCTAACGGACTCGGTGGCAAGCCTGTGCTTGACGAACGGACTCTCGAATGAGGACTTCAGGAAACACCTTACCACAAAGCCCGTTTGGACAATGCAAGAGATCCAGTGCGTGGCCAAAGAGTACATCAACGACGAAGAAGTCAGTCGGGTCGTGGCTGCCAATAAACGGCAGCCCGCCTACAACCAAGCACGGCACTATGAAGGCAGAGAAAGACCAAAGGAACACGCCAGGGACGGCGGTCCGAGTAAAACACCCAAACCGTTCCCCCGAGTTGGGAAGTTCACCAATTATACCCCCCTCACGGCACCAATCACCGAAGTTTACCAACAGATAGCGGAAAAGGGGATACTGTCAAAGCCCCGACCTCTGAAGGACAGGACGGGAGGAAACAAGAACCTCTACTGCGAGTACCACAAGGGTTACGGACACAAGACCCAAGACTGCTTCGACCTAAAAGATGCCCTGGAACAAGCTATCAGGGACGGGAAACTTGCCGACTTCTCCCACCTTATCCGGGAACCAAGGAGACGCAACTAGGACCACGATAGCGAAGACAGATCCCGGTCAACAAGGCAACGGCAGGAACCAGAGGGTGACGACCATGGCCTTACAGTGGTAAACGTGGTAACGGCCAGAAATACCACCCCAAGGTCAAAGTCAGTACAGAAAAAAGACGCCAAAGTCCTAGCAGTCTCCACCTCGACTGTTAGAAGTTTCCGAGGTATCCCACCCATCTCCTTCGGCTCGGAGGACCAATGGTTTGACGAGGCACCGGAAAGTCCGCCCATGGTCATTACGGCCAGGGTCGGAACGGGCCTCGTCAAACGAATCCTGGTAGATACGGGGGCAGACTCGAACATCATGTTTCGAAACGTTTTCGATGCCCTGGGACTAAGGGACGCCGACCTGACGACCCACCAGCACGGTGTGGTAGGGTTGGGGGACCACTTCATCAAGTCGGACGGAATCATCTCACTCCCGACCTCTGTAGGACAGGGGCAAAAACGACGAACAGTCATGGCGGACTTCGTGATATTACGAGATTCCACGGCCTATAACATCATTCTGGGGAGAAAAACCATCAACGACCTGGGGGCGGCCATTAGCACAAAGCTGCTGGTGATGAAGTTTGTCACCGACGACGGATCTGTAGGATCCATCAAAGGCGACTTGGAAACGGCGATCGCTTGCGACCACGCCAGTCTCTCTCTCAGGAAAAAATCCAAAGAAGCATCTGGGGTCTTCCTTGCTGACCTGGACGCCAGGATAGACGACAAACCCAGATCAGAGCCAGAAGGAGACTTGGAAAAGTTCAGGGTCGGCGAGGAGGACGATAAGTTCACATTCATAAACAGGAACCTCCCCCACGAGATGAAGGAGCCTTTGATGGAAATGATCAGGGCTAATGCCGACCTCTTCGCCTGGACGCCTGCCGATATGCCCGGAATAGATCCCCAGCTCGTATCGCATCATCTGGCCGTTAAGGCGGGAACCAAGCCAGTGGCCCAGAGGAGGAGAAAAATGTCGCAAGAAAGGGCAGAAGAGGTAGGCAGGCATACGGCCAGCCTCCTAGAAGCAGGATTCATCCGAGAACTGGACTACTCGACCTGGTTGTCGAACGTGGTCCTGGTTAAAAAGCACAATGGGGGATGGAGAATGTGCGTGGACTACTCTGACCTGAACAAGGCGTGTCCCAAGGATTGCTACCCCCTACCTAACATCGACGCACTCGTCGACGCAGCGGCGGGGTACCGGTATCTGAGCTTCATGGATGCCTACTCAGGATACAATCAGATACCGATGCACCGACCCGACGAGGAAAAAACGGCGTTCATAACGCCAGGGGGATCTATTGTTACAAGGTAATGCCTTTTGGCCTGAAAAACGCTGGGGCCACGTACCAAAGGCTGATGAATAAAATATTCAGTGAGCTTATAGGCAAAACAGTAGAAGTCTACGTGGATGACATACTCGCAAAGACCACACGACCCGACGACCTCCTGAGCGATCTTGATGGCGTTTTTTCCTCCCTACGGCAACACGGCATGAGGCTTAATCCGCTCAAGTGCGCGTTTGCCATGGAGGCCGAAAAGTTCCTGGGATTCATGATTACTCAAAGAGGAGTGGAAGCCAACCCCGAGAAGTGTCGAGCAGTTCTCCAGATGAAGAGCCCAGGTTGTATCAAAGACGTCCAACGACTTGCCGGGAGGTTAACAGCTTTATCCCGATTCCTCGGCGCGTCAGCAGCAAGAGCTCTGCCTTTCTTCAATCTAATGAAAAAAGGAATGGCGTTCGAATGGACCCCAACATGCGAAGAGGCATTCAACCACTTCAAGCAGATTTTAGCGGCACCACCAGTCCTCGGAAAACCCAAGGCCGGAGAACCACTCTACCTCTACTTATCAGTAACCGAGGAAGCACTTGCCACAGTGCTCGTTAGAGAAGAAGGAAAAACCCAACAACCCGTTTACTTCGTGAGCAGGGTCCTCCAAGGACCAGAATTGAAATACAGCAAGCTGGAAAAACTGGCGCTGGTGCTCCTAGTCTCTTCCCGAAGGTTAAGACAATACTTCCAGAGCCATCGTATAGTCGTAAGGACGGATCAGACGATTTGCCTAGTACTGCAAAAACCTGACTTGGCTGGTAGGATGATGACCTGGGCCATCGAGCTCTCCCAATACGACCTACAATATGAACCCCGACATGCAATCAAAGCCCAGGCAATGGCAGACTTTCTGGTAGAAGTGACGGGGGACCCCCCCGAGGAAACGGGCACACAGTAGAGGCTCCACGTTGACGGGGCCTCCAACCAAACGTCCGAGGGAGCAGGGGTCATCTTAGAAAGCCCTGCAGGGGTCATCTATGAGCAATCGACTAAGTTCGAGTTTCCAGTGTCGAACAACCAAGCAGAATATGAAGCTCTCTTGGGCGGACTGATACTAGCTCGGGAAGTCGGAGCGACAAAGGTCGAAGTATGCAGCGACTCACAAGTTGTCACCTCGCAGGTGAACGGAAGCTACCAAGCCCGGGACCCCCTCCTGCAAAAATACTTGGAAAAGGTTAAAGAAATAACGAGTCAGTTCCAGGAGGTCATCGTCCAACACGTCCCAAGAGAAAGGAACACACGGGCGGACCTCCTGTCTCAGCTGGCGAGCACAAAGCCAGGGTCGGGTAACCGGTCCCTTATCCAAGGCATGGTGAAGGAACCGACGGTCGCCCTCCACTTGACGAAGTCGAGCCCCTCATGGCTAGACCCCATCACCAACTTCCTGGAACTCGGCAAGTTGCCTGAAGATGAGAAAGCGGCCAAAGTTCTAAGAAGGGAAGCGGCCAGATACGCAATCATACAGGGACAACTATTCAAAAAGGGACCGTTTCGGTATCCCGAAGGTCGTTATCTCAGACAACGGGACCCAGTTCACGGACAAGAAGTTCATGGAGTTCCTCTCTGGCCTAGGGATAAAGAAGAAGTTCTCCTCGGTAGAACATCCCCAAACAAACGGGCAGGTAGAAGCTGTAAACAAGGTCATCCTTCTTGGTCTAAAGAAGCGCCTAAACAATAAGAAAGGAACATGGGCTGACGAACTCGCCTCCGTCCTATGGTCTTACCGGACAACTGAGCAAAGCGCTACGGGGGAAACTCCCTTTCGCCTAACATACGGGGTCGATGCGGTAATACCAATCGAAATCGGCGAACCGAGCCCCCGACTACTACTCGCGGGCATGAGCGAAGCGGTCGAAAAGGACCTGGTTGAGGAAACAAGGGAGATGGCTCACCTATCAGAAACGGCGCTGAAACAAAGAATAGCCCTGCGTTACAACGCAAAAGTCCTCAAACAAGATTTTGAGGAAAGGGACCTCGTCCTGCGACGCAACGACATCGGCGTCCCGACCCCAGGGGAAGGCAAGCTGGCGGTAAATTGGGAATGTCCCTACAGGGTAAGGGAGGTACTCGGCAAAGGTGCTTACAAGCTAGAAAGACTCGACGGCAAGGAAATACCCAGAACATGGAATACGTGTAGCCTAAGAAGGTTCTACTCATGACCCGACGACTCGCCGACCTGAGAACCCAAACAAATTGTAAATACTCGCCTTGTTCGCATGATGATCTGTCTTTTTATTTTATCAAATGCTCGCCATATTGATTAATTTGTTTAGCTAACGACTAACTCATACTTGTCAAAAATTTTCGTACTTGTCCACTACTTTCCTACGTGCGCCGCGCACGAGCGCCCCCTAAAACGGCAGACCGGGACTGATCACTCCGGGGGCCATCTTCCTCATGGCCAAAGCCAACTACGACGACAACACGACCACGGCGATCCAAGTCATAACAAACATAAAACAGGAAAACGGGCGCGAGCCCACCCCCGAAAGAAACAACGACAACAAATATAGCAAACGGCAACCCGGCCAAACGACTGAATAAGTATAACTTACAAAGAGTCAACACAAAAAACGAGCAATAAGTTGTTCAGCAAATGCGTTACAAAATATCCTAAGTTACAAGACCTCACTTCCTCGGCATGTCAACAATCTTTCCGTCCTGGATAGTCTTGAAAACACCAATTGACGACGTGTCGAAATCAGGAGCTGCGATCTTTAGCTGAGCCTTCAGGGCATCTTCGGTCATCGAGATGGCGTTCTTCCCTTGCTCCTTGGTCACCTTAAGCTTCTTCTTAAGCTCTGCGGCTTCGGCTTTAGCGGTTTTCGCCTCTGAGACGGCCTGCTCCCGCTCTTTCTCCAAGGCGGCAACCCGACCCTGAGCGGCATTCAGCTGACCTTCCAAGGTCATCTCACGCTCAAGAAGCCGGGCCACGGTCTCATCGGACGCCTTCAACCTCTCCGCAACAAATGACGCTTTCTTCTCAGCAGCGCTAAGCTTTCCCCCCATCTCGGACAGCTGACCCTGGAGGAGTTCAACTTGGGCCTTGAAGTCATTGTTCGCCTTAACAGAGGACTCAAGCTTCCTCCGGAGCGCCTCCATCCCCGATAACTCGAATTCAGCCTTCCGAGCTATCACGGCCCCACGAAGCAAGGTGCGGTACATCCACCTCGCCTGCCCGGACAGCTCGGTCTCGTGAAAATGCTCCTCGGTCCCGGGTATCAACTGTGAGTCAATAAATTTGGTAGCATCAAAGTTCCTTTCCATTATGGTAAGGGCCCCTTCCGGGCTGGAAGATATCCTTTGCTTCTTGGGAGTATGGATGAGCTCCACGTCACTATCCGGCTGGGGGGTGAGAGACGCGTGCCCTCCAGCGGGCCCTTCCTCACGAGTAGGGGAAGCCTGGACCCCTTCAGCCTGTTTCCCCGACACGTCGGCATCCTGGGGAGAAGGCACAGCCTGATTCTCCTTCTCCCCTAAAGGACCCTCCGACTTACCGGCATCCTTCTCTTCGGCATTCTCGTCATCACTTGCTTCAAAAAAGGTCTTTATCAGATTCTCAAGACCAGTCACGGTGGCAGACATTCCCACTGCAACAAACAACAGGCGCATTAGTCGTTAGATCGGGAAAAGAAAAACAACAACAAAGAAACATAGGCCAACAAAGAAGACAACTCACGAATATAGCTCCTGGCGGCCTCCCGTTCACCCATAAGAAGATGAGGGTTCACGGGGTTCTTTTCAAAAATGGCAAAAAGTACGTCAGCTATTTGCTTATCTACAGGCGACAACCTCTTATACGTCACCTTGATGAAAGGATTCGACCCCGCACCAAAACTCCAATAAGTCTGGATAAGGCGCTCCCCCTCTAACGACAACCAAAAGGGGTGACGACCTTTGACGGGACGAACTTTGAAGTACTTATCTTTAAAACCATGGTAGGAGTCCTCAAAAAGGCCAAATATTCTCCTACCCTGGGCGGAACGGAAAGAGAGAAACCCTTTTCTCGCCTTCCCCTGTTTGGAAGGGTTGGTAAGGTTGAAATAGAAGAGGAAGACGTCCACCGACACCGGCAGCTCCAGGTGCTCACAAACCATTTCGAAGCAGCGGATCGAGGCCCAACTGTTCGGGTGAAGCTGAGAAGGGGGGACGGATATCCGGTTCAACAGCGCCATTTGAAAGTCGGAGAACGGTATCCGAACGCCAACTTGTGTAAACATGGACTTGTAAAACCAAATCCAATCGGGGACACGAGGAGAGTGGAAGTTGAGCTCATAAATACGCTCATGGGGGGCAGGGACAATGGCCTCGTAGTTGGCCTCCTCGTCAGTCCCCCCACACAAGTAGCCGGCTTGCCGGAACTCGGTCAACTCCTCTAAGTCCATTTGGTTGGGCGAGCTCCTTATATCGTCAGTCACCCAGGCGTACGGGTCGTAGGCCGCGCCAGATCCAGAAGACCGGGAAACGATGCGAGGCATACCTACATCGGGGTACCACTCCGTTAGACTATGAGGTCGGAAGTCCATAGAAACCCAGAAACTACGCCTTTTCAAACTCAGATCATGGCCAAGAACAGTTAAAAACTACGCCTATCACGCAAATCACCTAAAACCTACCCAGGAATGGTACCCCTCCCTTAATTCGTCTACCCCACCATTGGAAGGTCATTCGGCTAAAGTAAACCAAGCATGCAACAATCGCAAACAACAACTACGCAGCAGTAAAACATAGCATAAACACAAGGGAAGAGGAAGCAGAAATTACCTGAATTGGTTGCAGGAACTTGAGAAGAAAAAGAAGGCACGAGAAGGCTCGAATAGGGAATTTTGGATATCAGGGAGAGAGGAAAGTGAAAATGGCAAGGGTAGGAGGAAAAGAGAAAGAAACTGTTTAAAAACCACCACAAGGAGCGCGAAAAGAGATAGGGGCAAAATGGTCTTTACGCACGGGGTTTTAACCCATTATGAGCATTTAATGCTCAGCACGAAGAACGAAGCGGCGAACGAACGCCTCAGCAGACCAAGGGACACGCGCACAAGAAACGCGCCTCTCCCACGGTCAGCCGACTCGGCGACAACACACGAACAAGGACATCACGCACCACCGATCGCCTCACGACCATCACTGGCGCGTCGGGGGCACTGTTACGGCCTTGGATTCCCGCGGGTCAACCCGACCCGAGCTCCACCCGGCCCGACTACACGCCTCTCAACCGACCCGGACACGCGTCCCATACGGCTCTCTCGCAGCTATGGGACAGCGTCCTTGGGAATATGGGCCTGCCCTTCAGAGGGGTCCAATACTGACATGTATTTAAGGGGAAGACTGACTCTTCCCCCAAGGTACGTCACGTCCCTACACCACCTTCATTCTGCCTGCACGTATTCTGACAAGAGCGTCGGAGTGTCTTTGCAGGTGGCACCCCCCCCCCTCACACGAAGTGCTCGGGACCTCGCGCCCTCGGACTGGGAGACTGTGACCAGACGAGCCCCTTCCTTCATCCCTGATCCTGACCTGAACCGTCCGGTAACCGACCAACCGAACAATAATAATTACTTAAATAAAGAACATACCACATCTCGAGTACTGTGAGCTTTGCAGGTGGCACCCCGCCTCACACGAAGTGCTCGGGACCTCGCGCCCTCGGACTGAAAGACCGTGACCAGACGAGCCCCTTCCTTCATCCCTGATCCCGACCTGAACCGTCCGGTAACCAACCAACTGAACAATTTTTAAAGATGAAATTTAATTGTCGATTTTCAATAATAAGATAATAAACTAATTCAATATCCTTCTTAAAAATTGAATTAGTTCCATAAAAATAATATATCCATATGATTATTTTATTATTTAAAATTTAGACTTTTGATAAAATAATTCAGGAATTAAAAACAAAAACCTATAACGTTCGAAAACTTATTTTTTTCTAACAAATGAATTTAATTTTAATACACAATTAGTTTTATATGTGCATCTAATTATGTAACGCCACAACATAAAAATAATTATATTTTATATTAATTGCATAAATGATTATTTAAAAAATAGATGTGATTATACGATTGTGTAAAATGGCGGTGTATCAAAGTTAAAATCTAAATCTATGTTATCATTTTTACCTAAATTATCGACAATATTTTATCCACCGTTTGGCCTTTAATAATCAATCAATCACGACGAGTCACCGATATTTTAAATTTGTGTATAAAATACAGTGAAAATTCAGATGCAAGTATTATATATAAAATTATTAAAATGATTTTAATTATCAATTTTATAAAAAAAACAACTGCATACAGTGTTTATTGTTAATGAAAGCTTATGTCGACAATCAAAGCATTTGAGGTACATGGTGCAAATTTAACACTTGAAGGCAGAAAAGAAACTCATCTTTAAAAGCGGTTACTGATGTTATTGAATTGAAACAAGTTTCATCCGTTAGGAACAAGTCTTCCATAAAAACTAGCAGAAAGGATTTCAAAAATCGGTTGTGCCAATTATTAGATATTTTAATCTTTTAGGATATAATTGTAGTTTTTTAATTGTTAGAATTATATATAAACAAAAATTTT
>NC_029792.2:23397008-23397648 GCF_000816755.2 Arachis ipaensis
TACTAACGTAATAAATACGTAGAGAAAATATCAAATATTTATTTTATTTTTTTATTCAAGTTATATTATCACTTTTTGTTCACTTTGATTGTAATATCTAATTTTGGAATTCTGCAAAGTTAAATTTTTTTATTCATATTTCAATTTGTTTCAAACACTTATTTCTTAATTTTTCATATTTAATTTTTTACTATTAATACACTCTTTGATTTGTCAATTCACAACGTTTGATAATTGAATACTGTAATCGACAAATTATAAAAAAATTAATAAAATAACTTGATAAAACCAATTTTTCATATTGAGAATATAAAAAGTGGAAATAACGAGGGTTGAATTTTTAACAAGTTTGTTTAGTTATAAAGCGAGTGTCATTTTGTTAGATCGAACATTTTTAGCATGCATGAAAAAGAAAACAAAAGAAATGGTAAAAATGGGAAGCAGGTTACGTAGGTTGGGCGTGGTTTACGAAATTGAAAACGACTTGTCAAGAGGAATTGTGAAGCCCAAACGGCCGAAGAGTATTTTATTTTTAGTTTTTACATAGAATTTTTGGCCTAAAAAATTTACAAAATTATTAAATGAATATATTGGATATTTATCTTAAAAATTGTTTTGAACTTTTGATGATCTTCTTGAC
>NC_029792.2:23398005-23410173 GCF_000816755.2 Arachis ipaensis
AACCCCATAGAAATGCAATTAAGAAAGTTTATGAAAATGAAGTGATTACTGATTACTACTTCTTACTTCTTAGTGCAGTGGAAAAGCCAATGACTTTGAATGACCCAAACAACCCCTTACTCCTTACATTCACTTTCTTATGTTAAAATATTGTGTGCATCCATATCCACGCTCCTTTTAAGCATCTACACCCCACGCATCCATGATTTCTTTTCTTTAACTTAATTACCAAGGAAAATTAAAATGTTACTTTTAGAATTAGCTCAACTTTTTTTAAATATATATTTCAAAAACAAGTATTTGGAAATTTAAATGAACTTTGAAGAAATCTTTCTTGGCTTATGCATTTGGAAAGAACTTAAAAGTAATATGGAACATAAACAACATTCAAATAAAACTCAATATTTGTAACTTGACATGAATATAAATATCAAAATGAAATCTATCCACTTAAATTTTTGTTCAAAGTATATAACTTTTGAGAAAGACTAATTTTAATATCAGAAAATTTTACTAGCAAGTGAATTATCTAATCAAATCCAACCAATTTGTTATAATTATTTTTTACATTAGGCATTATTTATTGTGTGCACAGTTTTTTCATCTTTAAACATATTTTTTCTTTTCTTTTTCGTTATCATCATTATCAATACTACTTTCTCCTTTTTTTTTTCTTTTTTATTTTTTTCTCATACTCCTTCATTATCATTACCATCATTATCATTATCGTTATCGTTATCGTTATCGTCGTCATCATTATTATCGATATCATAGTTGGAATTTTCAATATTAAAATAAGATATTTTGGTGCTATTTTTTAGAAATTTATGTATTTTTTTATATATCATATATATCGTCTTCTTCTTATACGTAAATGTTACTGTTTATTTTCTTTTGAATTTTTGCAACTATGTTGCTTAATTTCATTGTATTATCTATATATATTTTTTCACTTATTCTCTTTTTTATTTAGAAGTTGTGAATTTGTAATTCAAGTCTTTATGAAATAAATTCTTAGTTATCATATCATTTAGTTAAAAATTTTGGTATTAGAGTGAAGATATTTACTGTTATTTTTTAGAATTTTATGTGTTGTTTTATATATGAATTAAGCATTCAATTCATTGAATCTGTAATATTTTTTTAGAAAGATTCAATATTTTGTGTCATATTACTAAACTTCTGATGTTAATTTGGTGCTATTTTATTTCATTTTATAGAGTCAATGTAAAAGTGTAATCTTTTATTATGTAATTATTTTCTACATTTTGTATTATTGTATTTAAATTTCAATGCTATTTTTGTTTCTGACAATAATTTTTTTTGGTGACTTTTTTGACAATAATTTAATCTAATAAGTATGAACCTACATTCTTTCAATTAAATAAGATTGCAACACAATATAGACATTTTTATTTAAATCTAACATGAGAAGTAATGCTCTTAAAAAAAGAAGTAAAAACATGAGAAAAAGAAAGAAAGAAAAATAAAAAAAATAAAAAAAATGTAATATTATCAAAGAAAACATTTTTATATTTTTGTAGCAAAATTTCAGTGCCAAAATTAAGAAATATCAATATTAATTTTTTTTGTCAAATTTAAAATTTTCTTTCTTCATCGTCATTTTCTTCTTCTCTACAAAATTATCAGGAAAATGAGGAACAAAAAAAGTAATAACTAACAACAAAAACAATAAAAAATAACGATAAAAAAAATTTATAGAAAAAAAATGCGAAATACAAATATTAACCTTAGTAGAGATAATAAGTTAAACATATATTATTCATACTTTTACTAATAAAACTAATTTTTATTGAGATTAAACCAATTTAATTACTAAAAAAACTTGAATACACGGTAAGACTATTTTAATATATTATGGATATAAAGTACTCTATATTATTAATTAATCATGCCTTAAATTGTTTTGATAAGATTTTGAGATAACTTTAATTAGGGGTGTGCATGACCCGGCCCGGCCCGAAGATCCGGCCCGGTCCCGAACACTTTGGGGCTAATTTGATGTGATTTCATCGGGTCTAGGGCCGGGTATGGGTCTCAAAAGTAGACCCGGTCATTATTTCGGGTCGGGTCCGGGCCATAGCTCGGGTCACCCGAAATCGGCTCGGTGGCCCGGTCATCATACACAATTAATATTTTGTGTTATTAGTGATGGATGATGTCTATTATTATGTGAAATTTAAGTATTGTAAACCTTAATATTTTGTGTTATTAGTCATTATATATAAGACTATAAGTTAATATTTTATGTTTAAAATGCATAAGACTTTAGACTAATGCATAAACTTGTGTTACTTGTATTGATTTAAATATTTGGTGTTATTAGGTAATATTAGTATTGATTATGGTTATACTTTAATTTTAGAGAAGAGTTAGTTCTTATTATATTTTTCTAAGTGAATTTTACCATGTCAAATAATGGTTGGAATCTTAAAAATTTGGATATTTTTACTTGCTAACTTATAAGAAGGTATCAAGGTAATATAATGTTAACGGCCCGGTTTTCACCCGGTTTTTATCCGGTATAATCGTGGCCCGAAAGTGTATAGGTTTCATCGGGTCTAGGGTCGGGTTCGGGTCTAACAAATAGGCCCGGTATATATTTCGGGTCGGGTCTGGGTCACATCAAACCCGGTTTCACCCGGCCCATGCACACCCCTAACTTTAATGAGAATCAAATGATTTTGATTGTAGGAAAAAAATGATTTTGATTGTGTAAATTATATATAATCAAATGATTCTAGAAACAGTTTCCATCAATAATATATAAAAGCTTGTATCACTAACAATTTATATACCTATTAAACAAGTATTTCAAATTTGGTAAAAGATCATAAGTGTAAATTTCATATATTAATAACTATGAAGAAGACGAGGAATGTCTTGATGCACTGTGTATTTGACAGAGTTTCTCTCTCTCTCTCTTCACACAAAGCTGCAGTGCAGGGGACACTCCCTCTTTGCAACATAAATATGCGCCGCGACAACATTTAATTATTTATTATTTTCCTAACTAAACTTTTTCATATATTGATGTCACGCATTTACTTATTAGTACTTATACTTATAATAAAATAATGCAAATATTTAAATATAAATCTTATTATTATTATTATTATTGAATCTTTTTTTACCATGTTTGTTCGCTTTCTTCATCTTCCAAGACACACTCTACCATCATTCTCTCAAATCTGTCTTGTGTTATGCCCTAGATCCATGGCTTCCTTGCTTTTTCTCTCCATCCATTCCTGAGTTTTCAATCATACCCTTTTTTTTTAATTTCTCTTTCTCTGGGTTCTTGCAAATCCTTCAGAGGCTCCATAACCATGCCTTGGGAGCTCACTTTCAGAAGGTTCTGAGGATCTGTTTTGATGTTTGTAAATTTGCAAGCTTTTCTATCTCCTGGATCAGAAAATTTTAGGTTTTCACTTGGAAATTTGGTTTTGCTCTGCAGAATAACCCTTATTTTGAAGTTTTGATGGTTTTGCTTCAACTGGGGTACAGTAAAGTTGTAATTTTTAGATTTGTGAGGCTTGATTTGTTGAAATTGAGGGCTTTTACTGCTAGATAGATTGTTTATTTTATCGGGTTTATTTGGATTTGTTGGGTATATTGTGTTTCCTGATTTGTGACTAAATTTTGGGTTGGTAAAGAGTACTGGCTTGCTATGTGTTGTTAATATTGCATTTTAGCTTTGTTGGTGTGACATTTGGGGAAGGGTTTGTGGATTTTTTTTGGGTGGTTATGGTTATTAGAAGTGAATGATGCTAGGGTAGAATATTGGAAATGCTGTTGAAGGGTTGAAACATTGAGATTTGGAGATTGGTTTTTGGGGGAGAGGGTGTTTGGTGTGCATAATGGGGGGCATGTGTTGCAAGCCCTCTGCCATTGAGGACAGTAAGGAGAGTCCGAGGGAGCGTTTATCGGGCAAGGCCGTGTCGGATTTGCGTGTAGCTAGGGGAGCTTCATCGAGGAGGGAGGAATCGTATCGAGTGAAGGATAGGTACGATAGCAATGATCCGAGGGTTGGATTGATTGATAAGCAAGGGAACGGAGCCGTTCGTGTGCAAGCTGATAATTTTGAGAGGAAGAGGGAGAAAATGGAATATGTTGTAGCTCCACATCCGGCAATTGGTACCGTTCCCAAGGCCATGGAAGGAGAGCATGTTGCAGCTGGATGGCCCTCATGGCTGGCTGCAGTGGCTGGAGAGGCTATCAAAGGATGGTTGCCTCGGCGTGCAGATTCTTTTGAGAAGTTGGATAAAGTATTGCTTCTTTCCTTTATCTGGCTACCTAGCTTATTGCATATTGACCAATCTTTCTTTATATGTGGATAATGTGTTTTTACCTTGTAGACTATTGATTTGAATTTTAATGTTTTCAAATATATTTCTGAGTATTTTTCCCCTGATCTTTGTGCCCCCTATTTTGTTATTTTTGAAAATGAGAAACCAGCTTCCCCATTTCCTTATTTTTTTGAGTATGTAAAGTTGCCATGATGCTAGGTTGACTTCTCTAACATAATTGTCTAGTTTCTACTAACTTTAGATAGTGAATTGACATATTTCTGTTATTTTCATGCTCAATTTAGGTAATGTATAACTATTGGTAGAGAAACTATCTCTAGTAGGATTTAACCCTGTCTTCCAAGTTCCAACCCTCCTTGCTGTTTTCTTATGTTTTTCAAGGTTTCTTGTTAACATGATATTTGATCTCCATGATCTCATTGTACAATATTTTGCACAAAATTCTGGAATTTTATTGATGATTGACTGTGAAGCGCTAATGAAGGTATGATTGGTGTTTTACTGCTTCATGTTGGTAATGACAAGGCCAGCAATCTCGGCAGCAGATTTTGTTTCCTTTATATGCATTATTGAATTCATGTTATGGTCCATTTCAGCTGAAATTGGAGTTGGAACAAGAAAAATTTTAAGATATCAATATTACCTTCTTGATACTTTTCTGCCATGACTAACTTTTCACCCTTTTCTGTGTAGATTGGCCAAGGAACTTATAGTAATGTTTATAGAGCTCGTGATCTTGAACAAAGAAAGATTGTTGCTCTGAAAAAAGTGAGGTTTGATAATCTTGAGCCTGAGAGTGTTCGCTTCATGGCAAGGGAAATTCACATTCTGCGTAGGCTTGATCATCCAAATGTCATAAAATTGGAAGGCTTGGTTACATCTAGGATGTCATGCAGCTTATACCTTGTTTTTGAGTACATGGAACATGACTTGGCTGGGCTCGCATCACATCCAGGACTGAAGTTTACAGAAGCACAGGTAATTTTGGAAGCTTCTCTCTCTCTCTCTCTCTCTCTCTAGATTAAGATTTAGTGATTTAATAAACAACTAAAAAATATCACCAAGTTTTAACTATGTCTTTGGGTTTGGAAAAAGAACCTATTAAGACTTGGAAGAGAATTCATTGATGGTATTAGATTTCCACAAAGATAATCAAGGAGATTTAATTTTGAGTTTGAAATTGGCAGGTTAAATGTTACATGCAGCAACTTCTACGTGGACTTGATCACTGCCACAACTGTGGAGTTCTCCACCGCGACATTAAGGGTTCCAATCTTTTGATTGACAATAATGGAATCTTGAAGATTGCAGACTTTGGTTTAGCAAGCTTTTTTGATCCCAATCAAATTCAACCATTGACAAGCCGAGTTGTCACGCTTTGGTATCGGCCGCCAGAGCTTTTACTTGGAGCCACTTACTATGGCACCGCTGTAGACTTATGGAGCACGGGTTGCATACTTGCCGAGCTGTATGCCGGCAAGCCAATAATGCCTGGAAGAACTGAGGTCTGCATGCTTAAATGTTTCGGTTCAAAATTTAAATGCAGTATCTCTGTATTTTTCTGCTTTTCATCTTGTGTTTCATGTGATGTGTTTTCGAAACTTATTAAACACCAATTATAAATTTAAAGCAATGATATATTGGTAGCAAGCAGATGAAAAATACTCTCTAAGCTCAAGAAGCTTGATGGTGAAACAAGATTATTAGAAACCTCAATTTTCTGTCTTGTAGGTGGAGCAATTACATAAAATTTTTAAGCTTTGCGGTTCACCATCTGAGGATTATTGGAGAAAGTCAAAGTTACCTCATGCGACAATATTTAAGCCTCAACAGCCCTATAGGCGTTGTGTTTCTGAAACATTCAAGGACTTTCCTGCACCTGCAATACAACTGATAGAGACCCTTTTATCCATAGATCCTGCTGATCGTGGAACTGCAGCATCTGCTTTAAGGAGTGAGGTGTGAAGTTCTTGTCTCCTTTTACGTTTTCAACAATTAAATGCACTGCTGCTCTGTTAGTGCATACAAGTAGATATTGGTGTTTATTTTTCAAACTTTGGTTGAAGGTTCCCCTAAGAGTTGCAACCTTGGAGATTTTCTTCTTTCTTTTTATTACTTTTTTTTTCCAGTGTGGATACCTTATCTTCCATAAGTTTCTTTTTCTTGTCCAAAAAGTTCTAATAAAGAAATCCATGCTCATGCATTAGTTATATATTCATGCATATTATTCTAAGTACACATTAATATTTCGTCAACGACATTTATATGGCAGAATTAATTTATACACTGCAAATTAATCTACTTTATGCAGTAAACTACTGTTTTCAAACTTAAATGTTGTAGCTTATGACGCTCTCCTTTTGGTATACTTTCAATTCAGTTCTTCTCAACGAAACCTCTTCCTTGCGATCCTTCAATCTTACCAAAGTATCCGCCTAGCAAAGAGTTTGATGCTAAAGTAAGGGATGAAGAGGCTAGAAGGTATGCTTCCATTTCAGTAAATGTATGTTTTGCAGGGTGTGTTTGTGTTTGGGTGTAGATTTCAAAGATATTTTAAATCAATTAGTTAAACAAAACTATAGTTATTGTTGCATCTTTGTCACTATGTCGGTTCTTTCTTTCCAACATACCTGTCTTATGTTTTGTTCATCATAAGTGTGCTGTATATCTAATTATTAATTTAGTGTTAGAATTTCATTCATGGTTTCAATTACGGTGTTTCCAGGCAAGGAGCAGCAGGAAACAAGGGACAGAAACATGACCATGAGAGAAGAGGTGCAAGAGAATCACGAGCCGTACCTGCACCAGATGCCAATGCTGAACTTGTCTCTTCAATGCAGGTATGCTCATAACTAATGATAATTCTTAACCCAACTAAGTAATAGGGACTAGTCGATGCTGTGTGCTTAATGATATTCCATTCGCCGACATCCGTTATACTTTGCTGTAAAGGAATGTATTTTGCTGTTGTGCCATCAATTGAATGTCATCTTAGGAGTAAAACTAGGGGGAAAAACGAAAAAAGATAGATTAAGATTTTCTTGGGCGTTTATAATTTAACTCATAATGAAAGCATCTTTGAAGCAACTTGGAATACCTTAAACTTGGTAAATCCATGCAATAGTCAACAATGAACAAGGTGATACACTACTAGATGCTCTTCTACCTGTACTACCACATCTTTTGAAATTGTTATTTTTTACTCTTATGCTGAATCTTTAATCTCCGTAAATTATGTTCGATAGTCTCCTTCGTTTTGTTGACCTCTGTATTTGTTCTATCGAAATGTAAATAACTGTTTACAGAAGAGACAAAGTTATGCCAATTCTCAAAGCAGGAGTGAGAAGTTTAACCCTCACCCAGAAGAAGTTGCTTCTGGATTTCCCATTGATCCTCCTAGGCCATCACAAGCTGCAGAAGTCAGTGCGGATCCCCAGGTTCATCAGCATAAAAGAGCCTCCCATTCAGGTCCGCTGACTCACCGTGCTGCGTGGGCTAAAGCCGGGAAGAACCAGGATGATGCTCCGAAGATTTCAATGGGGGGTGGTGGCGACTTATCAACAATATCTGGCTTAGTTGCGGCTAGAAGAAGTATGTTGTCTGATGATCGGAGAGAAAGGTCTGGATCGTCGCAAGTGGAAGCTCCAAAAATAATAAGCAGGTTCCCAGGATCCTTCAAAGAGCCCTCTGAATCATTGATGCAGCAGGATCAGAAGCATCATGCACATGCTCCTCAAAAGGAAGAAGGGAGAGTCAACAACAAAGACCCAGTTCTTGTAAGTTGTTCAGAATGTTTTTTGTTTTTGTTTTAATTTCTTGTTTTTAAGTATTAATAATAAAAATGTCACCTTGTTTTCAACCACTTTGTTTCTAGGATTTGGTGAAGGAATCAGTAAAAACAAGAAAAATATTTTTTTTAATTAGTTCCTTCCAAAATCCAAAAAAAAAAGGAATAGATTGTAAACAAAGGTAACATTTGTCAAACTAAAACTGAGAACAAGAAACGGAAACAGAAAACAAACAGATCCTAGAGTGTGTTTGGTTTGCGTTTTCATTTTCAGCGTTTTCTGTTTTTAGAATTTTGTGAAGAAAAAAGAAAAAAAAAGGTGAAAATAGAAAACAAGATTTTATTATTTTCACTGTGTACTTTTTTTCTTTCACAAAATCCAGAAAGGAGAAAATACTGAAAATTAAAAGAAAAAGTAAAAATGCAAACCAAACGCACCTTGAGTTTCTCATCTTTCTGTATTTCGATGTTCTATGGACTTCGACCTAAAATGCAATTTTGGTCTATCTCCTCTTCTCTCCCCTCCTCTCCCCTTTTCGACCGCAGGTTGGTTATGGCTCCAAGGGTCCTAAAATTCATTATTCTGGTCCATTGCTAGTTCCATCAAGCAACATGGACCAGATGTTGAAAGACCACGACCGCCAAATTCAAGAGGCGGTTAGACGAGCTCGCCTAGACAAGGCGAAGATGAGGAGACTCCAAGCTGAAGGCAACCAGATAACCAATTCATTATTCGTTTCTGGGCGTTGAGAGTTGTAGAGCTTGATGCCGCAACAGCATCATTTAAGAATATTTGATTCTTTTTTTTTCTTTTTTACCCTCTCTATTTTGCCTGTACAGCGACCCCTCGCAAAATGCCACCTGTCGGCTGTCGCCGTGTTAGGTAACTGAATAGCTTAGGAATCTTATCTCCCCCCTCAACTTTATGAGATCATCATCACATGTATTTTGTTGCCACTTACAACTGTAATTTCTAATATATGTCATTCTTATGATGAAGCTTATATTATCAGCCTTAAGCTGTTAGAATACTGGGGAGAACATTTTCCTTCCTCTTCTTGTTAACTTTATGATGATACAGTAATTATCACTGGGAAGATGATGATGATGATGATGATCTCTATGTGCATTCTCTTGTCACACTATTAAGACGCTTCACTATTTCATCACTTGTGGAAATGGTTGAATTTTAGTCTTTAGGTGCATCAGCATGAAATTGTGATTTGAGTGGTATTGTTGCCAAAAATGGAGTCACATAATAAAATTCTATTTTTCTTTTTAGTCAGATGAATTAAACAGTTCTTAATTCTAGGTAATTACATCACAAATTCGCTTATCACTTGGTCTTATCGAAGTTCGAATTCGGGTGCAGCATTTTAAGAGACATGTTAATGTGCCATTTCAATTAGACTTCAGTTGCATAATAAAATTCTTTGTATGGAGTAACCATAAATTCTTTGTATGTAGTAAGCATTGCCTTAGGGCCCTAAAGGTGTATCAGTTTGTGCCTTAGGGTGTATCTGCTGGTGAAGATTTAGAGAAAGAGAGACGAAAGGAAAGGGATTCTAGAGTAAAGGTGACTCTATTTACATACTAGTTTGTTTTTTCTTTCATTTTTCTACTTTTTCTGTTTGTTTGTTTGTGTCGATTGAACTCATGATATTCGGGTTTTGTTAGTAGAAACACGACAAATCGAATTGGATTTGATTCAACTCTCAGAGAGAATAGTATTTTTCAGTATTGAACTCGTGGTTACTTGGTTTAATTGGATTAATTAAAAATCAGTCTCTTGGCTGGTCTGATATATGACCAAAAAAAAAAAATTCTGTTATTATGAATTGGTAAAAAATTGGTGAGCCAGTTGAACTGGTAGTCTGATACGGTTTGGCAATCAAATGCCCCATTTCAAAAGGCACAAATTAATAAATTTTATATAATTTAAGCACAACCTATATCTCATGTGTGACTCTAGATTCATGTTTGTTAAGGGAAAAACTGCACCAAGAAAATAGTAAAAGTAAAAGATGTTACGTCTTGCAAATATAGAAGGATTTCATGTTGACGTAAAAGGAAATTAGTGAAATTACTGACATAAAAGGAGATTAGTCAAATTATTAACAGACACGTCAAATTAGACTAGTTTTTCTGTATTTCTTCTTGTTAAGTGTTACCAAATATGTCCCGTGATTCACATCGATCTTGATTGGTGAAAAATCTTGTCCAACTAAAGAAGAATTATTGGCATAGAGCATAGAGACCCACATAGATAGGACGACACATAAATATATTAATTTTAAATTTTTGTTAAATATACGACACAATATATATGGTTTAGATAAAATATTTTTTATATTTTAATTCTATAAATTATTTTAGATGATTTTTGTTAATAATTAATTAGACTATATTTCTTCTTGTTAAGTGTTACCAAATATGTCCCGTGATTCACATCGATCTTGATTGGTGAAAAATCTTGTCCAACTAAAGAAGAATTATTGGCATAGAGCATAGAGACCCACATAGATAGGACGACACGGACGACACATAGTATCAAGACAATAGAAAGAGTATCATCGCTTCTTTTCGGCTCAAGGACTTTCAGCGTGGATGAATCTGGACAAGAGTTTGACAAACATACAACATACATTACGTTTTTTTATTTTTGGACAGTAGCTAATAAGAAAACAAAAAGAAAAGGAAAGAAAAGAATACAAGGATGAAAAGAAATCCTCTGATCTAAATCATCCTAAAGAAGACGAAGCAGAGGAGCGTGCGACTGTAATTAATTTACTGCTTCATAATCTCCACGAACACCTTTTTTGGCCAACCAATCTGCCATTTCATTTGTACTTTTCTGGATTAGAACAAAATGCAGTTGTTAACTTTCAAGATGTTCTTAAAAATTTTTTTTCCAACAAAACTCTCTTTTCGTGACCCTTCTGGGTAGGGGTGGCAAACGGAAAAGTACGTTCCGTTCCATCAAAAGCCTGACATTTGGTAGGCGGGTTCGCTCTACTTTGCCTAGTGAGACGGTCGTGAATTCTTTTTTGGTTTTGCTTAACTGCAAGCTGGCGGGTCAAATTTGCCAAATTTTTCTTTTTTTTTATAAACTATTAAATATTAAACAATATATATAATTTCACAACTATTTCAATAAATTTATATATTAAAGATATAAAAAAGATTATAATTTTTAAATTCACAAACATTAAAGTCTTGATAATTATAAATATGTAATAAATATAATCATAAACTAAGTTTTTTGAAACAAAATAATAAAACCAATATCGTTCAAAGCAAAACAAACATTGTGCAAAACATATAATTAAACATCTTCAAGTTTATAATCAATAAAACATAATCCAAAATATAATTTAGAACATATTCAATTATCATTTTTCATTCTTTTGTAGATCAATAACATCATAAAAATTGTAAAAAAATGACCTTGACAAAAAAAAAATTCCTAGCTTGCAGGGGAAGTCCGCCCTGCCTTGCTGAAACCCGCCAAAACCCACGAATTAGATAGTGCAGGTTAGGCGGACTTTTTAAGTTTGACAGTCTCAAATTTTCAACCCAACCTACTTTTTTTAATGAGTTATGTGGGTTGGCCCGACAGATTTTGACCATTTGCCGCCCCTATTTCTGAATAATACCAATGATTAATTAGGAAAAAAATATTTGGTGGTAGTAATCTTTAATGTATTAAAGGCAAAAGAAGGGCAAAATATATAACCGTAAGAGAAAATATTTTAGAGTAATTACTCAAATTAATTTCTAAAGTTTTTAAAATCAAACACTTTAGTCCTTCAGGTTTTAAAATACACATAACGGTCTCCAACGTTTATTTTTGTTAAACAATATAGTCCCTTTCTGATAGTCAGTAATGGTGATAGCGGACATGGAACGTTAACTCGTACACATAGCCGTTAAGTGTCTACACATTCGAGTTGGACAAATATTTCCCAAGATGAAGTACGAAACAATTTTTGGAAAGTTTAAAAAATCTCAAAATAATCCTCGAAAATTTTTTAAAGATTCCAAAACAATCTA
>NC_029792.2:23410619-23426642 GCF_000816755.2 Arachis ipaensis
TATTTAGACATTAAAAAAATCTTATAATTTTTTTTTTATCAAGACATAACGGTATAGAAAGAGTATCATCGCTTCTTTTCGGCTCAAGGACTTTCAGCGTGGATGAATCTGGACAAGAGTTTGACAAACATACATATAGGGTTACGTTTTTTTATTTTTGGACAGTAGCTAATAAGAAAACAAAAAGAAAAGGAAAGAAAAGAATACAAGGATGAAAAGAAATCCTCTGATCTAAATCATCCTAAAGAAGACGAAGCAGAGGAGCGTGCGACTGTAATTAATTTACTGCTTCATAATCTCCACGAACACCTTTTTTGGCCAACCAATCTGCCATTTCATTTGTACTTTTCTGGATTAGAACAAAATGCAGTTGTTAACTTTCAAGATGTTCTTAAAAATTTTTTTTCCAACAAAACTCTCTTTTCGTGACCCTTCTGGGTAGGGGTGGCAAACGGAAAAGTACGTTCCGTTCCATCAAAAGCCTGACATTTGGTAGGCGGGTTCGCTCTACTTTGCCTAGTGAGACGGTCGTGAATTCTTTTTTGGTTTTGCTTAACTGCAAGCTGGCGGGTCAAATTTGCCAAATTTTTCTTTTTTTTTATAAACTATTAAATATTAAACAATATATATAATTTCACAACTATTTCAATAAATTTATATATTAAAGATATAAAAAAGATTATAATTTTTAAATTCACAAACATTAAAGTCTTGATAATTATAAATATGTAATAAATATAATCATAAACTAAGTTTTTTGAAACAAAATAATAAAACCAATATCGTTCAAAGCAAAACAAACATTGTGCAAAACATATAATTAAACATCTTCAAGTTTATAATCAATAAAACATAATCCAAAATATAATTTAGAACATATTCAATTATCATTTTTCATTCTTTTGTAGATCAATAACATCATAAAAATTGTAAAAAAATGACCTTGACAAAAAAAAAATTCCTAGCTTGCAGGGGAAGTCCGCCCTGCCTTGCTGAAACCCGCCAAAACCCACGAATTAGATAGTGCAGGTTAGGCGGACTTTTTAAGTTTGACAGTCTCAAATTTTCAACCCAACCTACTTTTTTTAATGAGTTATGTGGGTTGGCCCGACAGATTTTGACCATTTGCCGCCCCTATTTCTGAATAATACCAATGATTAATTAGGAAAAAAATATTTGGTGGTAGTAATCTTTAATGTATTAAAGGCAAAAGAAGGGCAAAATATATAACCGTAAGAGAAAATATTTTAGAGTAATTACTCAAATTAATTTCTAAAGTTTTTAAAATCAAACACTTTAGTCCTTCAGGTTTTAAAATACACATAACGGTCTCCAACGTTTATTTTTGTTAAACAATATAGTCCCTTTCTGATAGTCAGTAATGGTGATAGCGGACATGGAACGTTAACTCGTACACATAGCCGTTAAGTGTCTACACATTCGAGTTGGACAAATATTTCCCAAGATGAAGTACGAAACAATTTTTGGAAAGTTTAAAAAATCTCAAAATAATCCTCGAAAATTTTTTAAAGATTCCAAAACAATCTATTCAAATATATTTAATATTTTTTAAAATAAACTTAGAAAAATATTCCTAAGTTAAAAAAATCTATTTTTTTTGGCAAAATTGTTAACTGTAGTAGCACAAATAATTTTAACTGCAAGCATATTTTGTGTAACATTATAATTAATGAATCTCAAAATTTTCTAAGAAACATAAACATAATACTTGCATGTGGTAGGATATTTTTTCTTCAAGTATTACAAAGTATCAGGAGTTTCACATTAAAATTTTGTAAATGATCTACATTAACCTTGCCGTTCACCAAAACTTGCAAATTTGAATTCGGAGATGTCTTGGTTTGCATTGCACCACAAGTTCCAAATTGTTATCTTCATAAACATTTGCATAAATATTCTCAATTGTTTTTGTAAAAACTTTATGTTAAAGGGAAATTTTTTCATCTCTTTGAATAATACTAACTCATTCTCTTCTTCTTCGTTAAAGAATGATCATGGAATATGATAATTATAAATTAAATTAAATTAAATTAATATTTTGTATAGTCAAAAATAAATATGAATTTATTTATTTAAATTATTTAATATTTTTTTAAAATAGTGTCTTTTAAAATTAATTTATAATTATTTAGAAATTAAATTTATTAATTTAAAAATAATTATATATAAATAATTAGAAGGGATAGTTTTAGAATTGTTAAAAATTTTTTGAAATTATTTTGAGATTTTTAAAATTCATCAGAGACTATTTAGTAGTTTTCACACGTAAAATTTGATGACCACGTGTGCAAATTAATATTTCACGTCAGCAGTTATCGTTAGTGATTAGCAGAAAGAAACTGTTTCGTCTAATGAAAATAAATATCAAAAAATATTTTATAAATTTTAAATCTTAAAAAGACTAAAGTATTCCATTTTAAAAAATTTAGGTATCGATTTGGATAATTGTTCAATATTTTACTAGATAACAAAAATAATTTAGTGAAAATAAAATAGAGAAAGAAATACTAAAAAAAAAGTAAAAACAAACGAACCAATCTAAAAAGGAGAGTTCCAGATTATTTCATATGATATCTCAGGATAGTGTTGTAAACCATAATAAATCTGATATACAAATTATAAATACCATCTTTTTCTTGTGAAAAATACTACTATGTATACAATTTATTTTGAAAACAATACGTGAAAATTGTATAAAAATAAAAAAATATTTATTTTAACCTTGATTAAAAATACATGTTTTTTGATGAAAAAATGTGTTTAATCAACGGACTAATTAGTCTTAAAAAAAAGTATCAATTAAATTTTTTACGATAGCAAATAGTAGACATGTCAATGGATGGTGTAAAATGAAATAAAATTGTCTATGTATTTTGTTATATATAGTGAGGTGTGTCTTGTTACTACCATATGAGCATGAAAATAATGTAGTTTTAAATAGTGAAAGATTTATTATCTTTTGAATTTCTATATAATCTTTATCAATTACTATCTATTTATCACAAATTCTACCAAGACAGGTGAAATTTCGTTCCAAAAGTTGTTATCTACATGACAATATTTCTTAATATACATGTCACAGTATATAAGCACCACCGTTAAGTTTTATGTAATAAATTAATAAAAGAATATCACGTGTCTATTATTTGCTATAATGGAGGACTAAATTAGTACCTTTTTTTTTCTTCAAGAGCTAATTAGTCTAAGATCAAAATCTTAAAGGACTTAATTGTTATTTTACTCTTATTTTTATTTCGTCGTTGTTGCTAAATATTTTTACTTTCGTCTCTACGTGGACCTCTAGGTGTCTAATTTCTTTAGATATTGAAAAAATTTTAGTGTATACCTAGTTATTGAGTTATATAGTGTTTCACAGAATTTTAGAACAAAACAATTTGCAGGATTTGAATTGCTGCAATAGATTTTTTTTTAATTTTTCTTGAACAATATATGGGAGACATATTGCATTTTTTAAGTATTAAAAAAGTAATACGCAAGGATGTATTCTGAATACATAGGGGGCATATTCACAATACATGAGAGTCGAATTCATAATACACAGGAGATGTATTGTACTTTTCTGATTAAAAAAATATAACTGAAGTATTATAAAAGGAAGAACAAATTATTAGGTTGAGTGTGAGCAATAGAGTATTTTTCTTTAGAGAAAAAAATATTTGAATGAGTTTAACAAGAGTATAAAAATGGATAGGGTGTTAGTTTGAAAATATAGAGTATATACCCAAATAGGTCTCTGAAAAATTTTGCATTGGACATTTTCGTCCCCAAAAAAAATTTATTACGTTGAGGTTCCTGAACTTTACAAAAATAAGACATATAAGTCCTTGCGTCACACTTTTGATGACCTATTTGTGCAAATGAAAGCAACATACCTAACTAAAGTAGGGGCCTATATGTCTTACTTTTGTACAGTTCAGGAACCTCAATGTGATAAAATTTTCTTGGGGACGAAAATATCTGATGCAAAATTTTTCAGGAACCTATTTGGCTATATACTCGAAAATATATTATAAAAGTATATATCCAAATAGGTTCCTAAAGAATTTCGGATTGGACGTTTTCGTCCCAAGAAAATTTTATTACATTGAGATTCCTGAATTTTACAAAAGTAAAACAAAAGGGTCTGCTTAAGGTAGGGACTTATATATCTTATTTTTGTAAAGTTCAAGGATCTCAACGTAATAATTTTTTTTGGGGACAAAAAAGTTTGATGTGAAATTCTTAAGGACCCTATTTGGGTACATTATAATGTCAGATTTTACTTCAAACATCTGAAGGTGTGAATTTTATATGTGAAAATTCAGGTGATGTTGTTGTTCTTTTGCAATAACATATGAGAAATTTAAGAGTGTACTTTGTCAATATATTGATAATCAAGTATTAAAGAAACTCACAAATATTCTCTATAGATAGCCTGTGTTAGTATTCGATGATTTCATTTAGTTTCAAATAATGTATGTGGCTAACAAAGTAAGCATGCAAGGGATACTTTTGATCTACCAACAAACACCGACGTAGATGTCAGTTATCGAATTATATGTTGAGTTTGAAGAATTGGTTGAGGTTGATTTACTGAAACCTAACATTGACTGGACGAGTTATAATACTAAAAGTGAAGAGAAATTTGAGGGCACTTATCATATTGTTGTTCAAACTGAAGATGGGGATAAAGATGATATAATAGTTGAGCTTAATATAGCAAATGTGGCAAATATAATAGCAAGCCAACATTCATCTAAAGAGCCTTCTTTCATGCATACTTTGGATCTAGACACTACGAATAGAATAGAATTTTCTAAGTATGTCAATGCAGGTACGTAGTCCTTTTTTTTATTATTATTGTTGTTGTTGTATAGCAATAATCAGATTTATTTTTTGTTGTTATTGGTGTAGACCCTGTTGTTGTAACAGACAGTGAGTTTGTCGTTGGTATGAAATTCAATTCTAGAGAGATTGTGATTACAGGAATTAAAGATTATACCATTCATAGGGATGTAGATTACTAGGTGTGTGAATTTGAGCCAACCACATTCTAGCCAAGTTGTACAATACGAAGTAAGTTGCGATTGACTTATTAGAGCTAGTCTTATTAAGAGAAAATTTTGTTAAGTGATAAGGTGGCACAATGGTAGTCACACATACACTAGAACTACCATTTCTCAAGATCATGTTAAGCTGAAATCAAATATGATTGTGAAAGTGATAAAGTCATTGGTTGAAGTTGATCCATCTCTTGGAAGCCTGGTTTATTAGGGAAGTCGAATAACTGCTTTGGTTGTCTAATATAGTACTGGTTAAGAAACAAAACGAGAAGTTGAGGATGTGCGTCGATTACACCAACTTGAATAAAGCATGGCTCAAAGATCCCTATCCCTTTCCAACAATGACACCCTGGTGGATGTGGCTTCGGGATGCTGATTTTTATCATTCATGGATACTTACTTAGAGTATAATCAAATACCCATGCATGTCCCAGACCAAGAAATTACCTAATTCATCACTCTAAAGGCAAATTATTACTATGTAGTAATGCCATTCAAATTAAAAATTACATGGACTATTTATCAAAGGCTAACGAACAAGGTCTTCCACAAACACCTCGGGTCTTTGATGAAAGTGTATATAGATGACATGCTTGTCAAGAGTAAGGAGGAAGTAGATTTAGTTCCCAACCTTCAGAAGGTATTCTATACGATTAGAAAGCATAACGTGAGAGTTAACCCAACCAAATGTGCATTTGCAATAGGAGGTGGGAAGTTCCTCGGGTTCATCCTCACTCAAAGAGGGATAGAGGCTAACCCAAATAAATGTTCTACTATATTAAACATATCATGTCTGACCTGCCTTAAAGAAGTATAGCAGATGAATGGAAGATTGGCGGCTCTTTCTTGATTTCTAGCAGGATCAACCCTTAGGTTGTTACCATTGTTCTCCCTTTTGACGAAAATCACCGATTTAAAATGGACTGAAGAATGCAAGAAGACAATTCAAGAATTCAAAGAATACTTCACGTAGCTTCCAATCTTAACAAAATCAAAAGACCGAGATGAGCTGAAGTATGAGCCTAAGTTGGCATAAAATTGCAATATCTTGCGGGCTTTGTCGCAGAATATGTTGGGAAAGAACCCAAAGAGGCGCCGGAAACTTAAAAAATTTACGTTGATGGATCTTCCAACAACTTCAGCAACAGGACATGAGTAAATCTAGAAAATGAAGAAGGCACCTCAATAGAGCTACCTTTGAAATTCAACATCACAACATCCAATAACTGAGCCGAATTCCAAGCAATATTAGTAGGATTACGATTTGCATGAGAAGTAGGAGCAACTAAGGTACTTGTCTTCAGTGACTCGCAGGTTGTCACTTCACAAATAAATAAAGGTTATCAAGCAAAAGATCTTAACATGAAGCAGTACTTGTAGAAGACTTTGAATTTGCTTTTTGAATTCCATGTAGCTGAAGTCTAACACGTAGCAAGGGAGAAAAATAGTCGAGCTAAGACTCTATCAAAGCTTGCAAGAATAAAGCTAGGAGGGAATAGCAAAAGCTTAATACAAGAAAACCTCCAAGTTTCCTCTACTGTCAACAAGTCGGATACAATAGTACTTACAATAAAAAAATTAGACATGGGTTGGATGGATCCTGTTTTGGAATAGCTCAAGTTTGACATCTTCCCATCTGATAAGAAAGAAGCCAAAAAACTTGTCTGAGAAGCCCAATACTACACATTGGCACGAGAAGCCTTATACAAAAGGGGAATTTCTATATCATTACTCAAGTATGTCCCAACATCCAAAACTGAGAAAGTACTAGAAAAAATTCATGTTGGAATCTGTGACAATAATCTCGGAGCTCGATCATTAGCCAAAAATAACTCCGAGCTGGGTTTTACTAGTCTACTTTGCAAAAAAGAAGCCATTAATTAAGTGTAGAAATGTCTGACTTGTCAGTTCTATGACAATTTTTTATGTAGCACAATCTGAAGAGCTTATCAACATCACCTCACCTTTGCCCTTCGTAAAATGGGGAATGGATTTACTCGAACCATTTTTCGAAGCCCCTGGGCAGGTAAAATATGTAATCGTGGTTGTGGACTACTTCACAAATTGAATAGAAGCAGAACCCTTAGCTTTTATCACCGCTCAACAGAGTAAAAGGTTCTTTGTCAAAAACATTATCACCACGTTTGGTATTCTAACCTCCATTACAATAAACAACAAAACCCAATTCATAGATGTGACTTTTAGAAAATTGGTGTTCGATCTCAAAATCAAACATCAATTCCATAGTGTGGAACATCCTTAAGCCAATGAACAAATGGAGGCAGCAAATAAAGTCATAATTGTAGGATTAACAAGAAGGTTAGATACAATAAAAGAATTTTGGGTCGAACAGCTACCACATGTTCTATGGGTATATCGCACAGCACCTCAATTAACTATTAAAGAATCATTTTTTTGACTGGCATACAGTATAGAGGTCATGCTTCCAGTAGAGGTAAATGAAGAAAGTCCATGTGTTCGATTTTATGATGAGGTCAGAAACATTAAGGCCTGTAAAGAAGAGTTCGAGTTATTACCCGAGGTGCGGGAAGGAGCTCGGATTAAAAAGGAAGCCATGAAGCAAAGAATGGCAATCAGGTAGAACAAAAAGGTTATTAAAAGAAGCTTTAATGAGAATGACTTCATCCTAATCCAAAACGATATCTGAGCACCAACTCCAAGAGAAGGGAAGCTTGCAGCTAATTGGAGAGGTCCCTACAAAGTCGTATAGGTCCTTGGGAAAGGATACTACAAATCTTCGATCTACAAGAAAACGAGTTTCTAAGATCATGGCATGATTTAAATCTTAGAAGATACTATAGCTAGATAGCAAACCTTACTCTTTGGTGTACTCTTTTTCCTGACTTTATGATTTTTTCTCATGGGTTTTACTAAAGGGTGTTTTAACGGGGCATAAAAAAAGGGCTATGAATGAAAACTTGTAAAACTCTTAGTAGCAACTACTGCATACCTTGTAAATTGCTTCATCAATAAATAAAACAAAGTTATTTAACTATTCATTCTCTTTCATTTTCCAATCACATCCACTCATACTAAAAAAACTACAAATGATGTGACCGACTTCATGTGGTCGACACAATAATGCAACGAAGCCTGAGACAGGAATGTACAAGTTGTATAAGTAATACGAGCTATAATCAAAATTACAAAAATAAATTGCGATCTACATTATATAAGCAATAAGAGAAAGTAACTTAGAATAATGAAGTAATAGAAAATAAACATGCAATTAAACAAGCTCCCAAAAAAGAGAACTAAAATTGTACTTAAAACTATTACAAATAAAAGTGTTTAAAAGTCCACAACCTAGGCATAGCTAAAAGTGCATCATTCATGAACAAATTGCCAAACAAAATATAGTTTAATGCATATGGTAGCTATAATATATGAACCAAACTCAAAGCATCACACATGCATTTAATCAAACAAGTGGTGCACAATGCACAAAATTCAGCACAATTAACCAAGTTTCAACACTAAATCAATCCAACACAGTCATTATCCAACACTTGCATCCTAACAAAATCTAAGAAACTAATCATAGCCTATCTTAACCACTTAAATCCACTAGCAACATATAAATGATATTCACTAACTAATTAACTAATTATCAAAGCAATAATAATTAAAGAAAACAGAGGAATAAACTTGAGGTGTAGAACAAAGATTGTTGAAGTAGAGAAAGAAGGGAAGGATGCAATGGCACTATGTTGTTGCCACTGCCAGAGGTGCGGCAACAATGTAAGTCACCGGAAGTTGAGAGCTGGTTGAGCTCTAATGCCCGACGCAGAAGATGAAGGAGTACTCACAGATGGTGGTTGGAGAAGAGAGAAAGAAAGAAGAGAGGAACAAATTTTAACATATATACCCTAAATCGACACTAAAAATCTACCAAACTAAGCTAACCAAGAATAACAACAATCTTAATAATTGTTAAAGAGAAGAGAAAGTTAGAAAGATGTTACCATGGTGGGGTGTCTCCCACTTAACACTTTTTTTAATGTCCTTAAGTTGGACGGACATGAATTCACTGATTATCTTTTGGGGCATCCTTATGGAGGAATACTTCCACCTCTTTGTTGAATGGTTGTGTGTGGTAAGGCTTCACCCTGTGCCCATTGACTTTGAATATTGTTTTATTAAAAGGGTGAGCCACTTCAACTACACCATACAGCCTCACATCTACCACCTTGAAGGGTCCATCCCATCTAGACTGTAGCTTTCCTAGCATCAATTGGAGTCTTGAATTGTACGCAAGCACATCATCACCAATCTTAAAGTTCTTTCTCTGAATATTCTAGTCATGGAATGCCTTAACTTTTTTCTTGTAAAACCTCACATTTTCATAGGCTTCTAGCCTAAAACATTTCAATTCCTCTAACTAAAGTTTGGGCTCAACACCCGCTCCTTTCAAATCCAAGTTGTTGTTTCACTGCCTAATACGCCTTATGCTCAATCTCCACTGGCATAATTGGAGCCATCACACATGATTTCAAACAGACGATTCTAATATGGGCCTCGCACAATAGGCGCCGTGGTCAATGCAAATTTTAGTTTATTGAAAGCTTCCTTGCAATTCTCATTAAAATTAAAATTCACATCTTTCTAGTGTAAACGGAAGAGAAGTAGAGTGATCTTGCTGAAATCCCTAATGAACCTTCGATAGAAACCTGCATGGCCAAGGAAAGAACAAATCTTCCTCACTGAGAAGGGGTAAGGCAAGCTAGAAGTAACCTCAATCTTAGTCGGATTGACGGAGATTCCGTCTCTAGAGATAATATGTCCCAATATTATGCCTTGTTTCACCATGAAATGACACTTTTCAAAATTCAACACAAGATTAATATTGACACATCTCTCTAACACCCTAGCTAAATTTTATAAGCACACATCAGAGGAATTGTCATACATGCTAAAATCATCCATAAAGACCTCCATGCAATTCTTTATAAGATCGGAGAAGATACTCGTCATGCATCTTTGAAAAGTTGTCAGTGCATTGCACAAGGCAAAAGGTATTCTCTTATAAGCATAAGTTCCAAAGGGACATGTGAATGTGGCCTTCTCTTGATCCTTGGGAGCAATGTGAATCTAAAAATATCTAGTATATCCATCAAGAAAATAGTAGTGGAATTTACCTAACAACCGATCCAGCATCTGATCAATAAAGGATAAACGGTCCTTTCTTGTGGCCAGATTGAGTCTTCGGTAATCAATACAGACCCTCCATGCATTCTAGACTCTAATTGCTACTAGCTCTCCACTATCCACCTTCACCATGGCTACCTCAAACTTCTTAGGCACTACTTGAACCGGACTTACTCATCTGCTATCAGAAATATGATAGATAATGTCTATCATCAAAAGTCTAGTAATCTCCTTTTTAACCACGTCAAGGATTGTTGAGTTCAAGCACCTCTGAGGTTGTCGGATTGGTTTGGTGCCATATTCCAAGAAAATGCGATGAAGGCATATTTGTGGGCTTATCCCCACAATGTCATTCAAGCTCCACCCTATCGATTTCTTGTACTTCCGTAATATCTCAAGAAGTCTTTGTTCCTCTTGGTTGGAGAGCTCCGTTGCAATAATTACCAGGATTTTATGATCATCATCAAGGAAGGCATACTTTAAATGAGGTGGAAGGGGTTTCAATTCCTCCTTGTTCCTCTAGTGGATGCCTGATAGCTTCCTCTAAATTGAATTCCACCATTCTATTATCCAATTCAAATGAATAGGTGTGGAAAAAATATCAAACTTGAATCGGGAAGTTTTCAAGAAAGATCTCTCAAGTAAGATATAAGTGGGTCTTCCTTAATCATTGAGGGATATTTCCAAAATATAAAAGTCATCTGAAAGACTAAGTCATTAATGCTCACTAGCACATCTTCCGCAATGCCTACCATCGATGCTTTTATCCACTAAGACAAATCTAGCGGCTGATCTTTTCAATGGTGAGAGATTCAACTTGTCAAAAACAGAGAGGGATATGATACTTACACAAGCACCAAGGTCACATATGCTATCTTCTAATAAGACTCCTCCAATTACATAAGAGACTAAACATGGCCCCGTATCACCATACTTTTTCGAGATAGCCACCATTAAAGAGAAAATAAAGCTACCCAAAGTAATGGTCTCCATTTCATTAATTCACTCCTTGTGTATGCACAAATCTTTGAGGAACTTAGCATACTTAGAAATTTTTTGAATGGCGTCAAAGAGTGGAATGGTTACCTCAACCTTCTTGAAAATATGTACCATATTAAAGTCCAATTCAACACTCTTCTTGGCCTTTTTCACCATCACTAAAAAAGGGATTGGGATTGGTTCTTCAAAGATGTTCTTCTTTTTTGGCTCCTTGGGCTTCACTTGTTCCTCCTCTTTCCTTCCAACATCTTCTTTTTCATCTTCATCTATTTCTACCACCTCATCAACTTCTTCATCATGAACATCCTCCATCACAATTGTAGTCTTGGGACCTCTCTCATCAAGTGTTGTTCTGGACCTTAGAGTGATTGCATTTAGACTACATTTAGGATTTGGTTGTGGTTGAGGGTAGGTCACTAGAGGTTGATAGTTGGGAGGTGTTTTGGTTATTGTTGGATAGTGGTAATGTCAAACGGGACAAAGCCTCGACTATGGTAGCCATGTAGGTATCTTGTTTCTTTTAGAATTTTCGTTGTTCTAGGATGAATGTATGAAGGGTGTCATATACATGGGTTTGGTTGGAGAAAGAGACTTGGTTGCTTTGAGTAGATTGTCTAGTGTGTGGTAGTTAGTACCTTGATTGAGGTTGACATTGGTATGATAGTTGATGATGTTATTGGTTTGACTGTTGGTAAGGTGGATTTTGTGATTGGTACGGTTATTGGTATAATTGTGGTGGTTGGTAGAATTGGGGTTGTTAATTTTGAGACGGTTGATGATAGTAGGATTGTTGGGATTGAAAGGGTTAGTTTTGAGAGGGTTATTGCCATCTTTGGTTTGAGTTGTCTCTCCACCCTTGACTTTGATTTTTTCCATATTAATATGGTCCTTGGTTGCTTTGATGGAAGGTTGATTTTGTGGATAGGGATTAGTTACCGCCAATGTATTATCCTCTTGGAGTTGTGGGCATTCATCAGTGTAATGACTACTACAAGCACAAATGCCACATGGTCGAGAGGGTCCTTCAATCTGAGGTGGTTGTGGTTGAGCTAGGAGCATTGGAGGTACTTGTTGACTTTGATGAATTGTCTCAACAAAACGGTCATTTCACCAAGTGTCTTAGTCAAAATAGCATCACCGAAAGGAGAAACCTCTCCAATAGACCTTGGTTGGGGATTCCTTGTCCTCAAGTGTTGCGTTGAATCCGCTAAATCTGAAATAACTTTCCATGCTTCTTTCGCAGCTTTATACTTAGTAAGAGATCCTCCACTTGAGGCATCAATAAGGAGCTTGTTTTGTGGATCTAAGCCTTGACAAAAGTAACTTATAAGTACCAAGTCATCAATGCGATGGTGAGGGCAAGACTTAAACAACTTCTTAAAAAATTTTCACTACTCGTAGAGTGTCTCTTCATCTCTTTGCATGATATAAAAAATTTTCTTCCTCAAACGATCAATTTTTTGAGGTGGAAAGAACTTCTCTAGGAATTTCTTTCTCAACAAGTCCCAGTTGGTAATAACCTCAATCGGTTGAGTATAAACCCACTCTTTTGTCTTTCCCTCTAAAGAGAAAGGGAAAGCAAACACCATCATATCTATCTCATCCGATCCATACCTCTTTGCAGTTGAGCACACTACTTGAAAGTCTTTCAAATATTTGAGTGGATCTTCATCTGAAAATCCATGATACTTAGGAAGCAAGTTGATTAACCCAGTCTTAAGTTCAAAATTTGCATCCAAATCCAAGTAACGAACTTGTAACGGTTGCAAAGTGATGCTGGGAGCTCCCGTTTCCTTAAGAGTGATCCTCCGCGGTGCCACCATGTTTCTATCACCTACGTCACTCACAGAAATTTTAAAACTTCTAACAGAAGAATATAAGGTTCCCTCGTCAAATGAAGAATGAGAATCATAGTTAGAGGGCGATGGTGAACCGGGATGCTCGTCAAGAGAATCCGATTCACTATGCGCAAATGCTAATCGGCGCTAAGCTTGCCTAATATGAGTTAAAGTTCTTTCTATCTCAGGGTCAAATGGGGCTAAGCTTGAGTTTGAAAGCGATCATGTCATTCAACTGAGGAATCATGAAAATCATGCAATTTTTAAAAGTTAAAACAAGAGTAAATAAAGAAATGAATTAACAACTAGCAACTAACAATAACTACCAAAACAAGGGTGTTAACTACCAACAAGTGTCAAATAAACAAGCTAGAAGAAACTATTCACAATATTCATATATTTACAACAAATAAAAATATGACACACAATTGTATAATTCTCGACAACAGTGTCAAAAACTTGATGTGCATCGGATGTCAGTTAGAAATTTCGCTAGTTTGAAAGGATGGATTTGTTATAAGTATAGCTCCAAACTAACAAACGACACAAACTAAAGTTTAAACAAGTATTTCACAAAGCTACAAAATAATTAACCAGGAATGTTATTCCCAAGTCGTTCTCCCTTGGATTAGCAATTAAGTGCGCATCATTGGTTGTGAGCTCGGAGGTTTTCACGCATAAAAACAAAAATTAAAGAGATTAGAAGTTAAATGAACCAAAAATAATTAGATGATCAAGATTAAACTTAATAAACAAGCAAAACAATTAACTATGCAAGCATGAATGAAAAGTAATGACTAAGCTACCACTATATTAAAAGACAATTAAATCAAACTATGGGAGATTGAAGCAATAAGCTAATGAGAAATGTAATTCAAATGCATAAAAGGGCTTTGACTAGGGATTGAGAGTTAAAGAATCTTATCTTTGTCATAACCTTAACCCCTAAACAATGAAAAAAGTCAAATAGGCATAATTGATCTTAATCCACAAATCCTAACTAACTTACTAATTAGACTTAGTAAAAAGCTAGCGCTAGTGAAAACAAGATCAACTAATAACCCAAAACTCAATACTAACAATTTAATCAAGCACATATAAACATCAAAACATCAAATTCATTAATATGAGACTCAAGAATTCACAAGTGCATATACTAACAAAGTAACCTTAATTATAAGAAAATCTAAGTAAGTATAGTGCAAAGGATGAGAAAATTAAGAACAACTTACAATTGAGACAAGCTAAATTCCAAAATTAAAGTGTAAACTGTATAAACTTAATAAATCCTAGAGATAAATGAGAGTTTCTCTCTTTAAGAAAAACTACGAAAACCTAGCCTTCAACTTCCAAAATGATGATATGATGGTGTATGGTATGTTCCCCCTTGAGTGAGCTTTTTCTTTTGGCTTCAGAACATAAAAAATGGGGCCAAAAAGGCTCCCAAAAACGTGCAACACATGATTTCTTAAATGAGACACGTGCTCGGACTCGTGCGTTCGTACCATTGTGTGTGTACGCACACTTGCCACTTTTTCTACTTGTGCGTACGCACGCTAGCTAATTCTTCACACCTGTGTGTACCATTATGTGCGTACGCACATATCCGAATGTTCTTCTACTTTGTTTCTTTATGAATATTTTCACTTTGCATGCTTTTCTTCCACTTCTTCAAAGTCATCCTTGCCTATTGGTCATGAAATCACTCAACAAACATATCAAAGCATCAAATAGAATAAAAGTAGAACTAATTTGACAATTTAGAGCACAAAAAATATGTTTTTAACAATTAGGTATAATTGAGAGAGAATTCACAAAAGCATGCTATTTAAATGAATAAATGCAAATTTATGTGATGAAATTCAATCATTTCAAACAAAAAATTATCATCAAATGTAAATTTATTACTTCACTAAGTGATTTCAGTTTGCATTTAATTAATTTATTCCTAGACTGCCTTTGCGCCTTCTTTCTCTCTAGCGTTTAGAATAAGAACACGATAAAGCAGTTTTGAGGGCCATCACTGCCGCCTTAGCCTTAGACGGCGGTGGACCTCCATTTTTTCCTCCCCTTTAAATTCTTCCTCTCTCCCCTCTTTCCTTTCTCTCTCCTCCTCTATTTTATCTCTCCTTCGCTCCTATCTTCTTTCTATAAGTTTCTCCTATTTTCCGATTTAGAACACTATCTTTTTCTTTCTCTCTTTTTTCCTCCTCTCTCTCCTTTTCCTTCCACGTTTTTTTCTCCCCTCCCTTGCTTCTATTTCTAGGTTAGATTGTTAGCTCTGTTTTTCGTTTTTTTTTCTTTCAATTTTTTAAATGTCAATAATTCTCTAATGGTTTTTCTCTCCTTTTGTATTATAATGATTCCTTTTTTATAATGTTATAATTTCTTGTTATACGTCTTTTGGATTTGGTTATATAAGTTCTCCAGATCTAGGAGAAGATGCTAAGAGAAAAGCTTTTTGTTCATGGAGATTTTTATAGACTAGTAAAGTGTTTAGATCTACTTCTTAAAGAAGAAAAAAAAATATTCATATGTATTACATCACATCTGTGTAGATTTCTAAACAAAAGAGATTCAATTTTGTCTCTTTTTTGTTTATTAAGATTTTTTGTAATCGAATATTGTAGCTCCTCTTAGTTTATAGTTCAATATAAGAGATATTTATTGTCTTTTTTAGTATGGAACTAATATTTTGCTATTATCTACAAGTGTTGTTTGACAATCTCTATGAAAGAAAGTTTTTTCTGTAATAAAAAAAAGAATACTTCAATTTGCATTTGAACTTGGTTAATTAAGTAGAGTAAAATATTATTTTAGTTCATAATGTTTGGTTTAAATCCTAATTTTGTCTCTAACATTTAAAATGTCTTATTTTTACCGCAAAAATCTTATTTCGTCCTATCTTAATCTTCTAGTCTAAACTAAAAAAG
>NC_029792.2:23426675-23428304 GCF_000816755.2 Arachis ipaensis
GATATATTTATATTTTATATAAAAATTATTTAAAAAATTAAAATATGATAAATAAAATATTTAAAATTAAAAAAATATTTTAAATATTAAAAAACAAAATTAAAATTTAATCTAAATATTAAGAATTAGAGGAGTACTTTACTCAATTAAGTAAGTGTATGTAATAATAGTTTCAATGAGGAGATTAGTGACAATCGAACACTATCTACCGGGTGTCATGAACTATGAAACTATCTACTTCCATGATAATAATATTATTATCACATAATATTACGTTGTCTATCTTTTAATTGCGGCAAATATTATTATATTTTACGAAAAATAAAGAATACAACGCTTTAAATTCTAAGATATAAATTTTAAATTTTAAATCTTAAATTTTAAATTCTAATTTTAAGTTGTTAATATAAAATATAATAAATAAAAAAAATAAAAACTTTGTTTAATTAGAAAAGAATGTATATTTTTTACTTAATAAAAAGTGTTTAAAGATAAATGTTTAATTATTAGTTGTATTAAATGTGTGTTCTTTTAATTAGAAATTTAATTAGGTACATTTTAGTATTTTACTGTTATAAATGTGTCATCTATTAAAAAAAAAATAATAAATAATTACATATTAATAAATGCTTATACATAAATAAGGTATAACACTTCATATCGCCACCGTTCTAGTAACTTCTAGATCCTTGAGGATATATAGTCCCCACTAGTCTGTTTGTGATCATTCTTCTCCCAACAAAGTAGAAGCTTGCAAGGAAAAAGCACATGAAAACACAGAGAAATAGCAGCCACACTTGTGGGAAGATAATTTTGACGAGATTTTGTTATTATATAATATAATGTATATATTTATATTTAAACTGATTTATATATGTATATGAGGGAAGGGTGATTGTTTGTGTGTGTTTGAGGTCCTACCAACCGACTCTAAAGTCCTCCCAATATTTGGAGTGGGAGGAAGTGTCCACAAATGAACAAAACAAAACAAACAAACCAAACACAACAAGCAGATGCATTTATTAGAACTTACATAGATTTGTTGCCAAAATCACTATTGCAATAAAAATCATAATACTTCTCATCAATTCCAAATTTGGGGTCCAAATCACAATATGGACCTCTTTTTCTACTAATTGTAAAAATAAATAAATAAAGAAAATTCTTGGTGTGCAATTCTAAATATGAAAATTTGATATTCTAAAAGTTTATGGGTTTTTTTAATGTAGTTACTATATACTGCTCTTAATTAATAAAGAAACAAAGTAGTTGAATAATTCAATAATAAATTGTGCATAAAAAATGCGAATAATAGATAGGAAATAGATATTGTGAAACAATATGAAAAATCTAAAGTGAAGTATACTGTTACTTTTCCACTCCTATCAATAAGCTAAGAATAACCTGAATATCTGAATAAATAAAATTTCCCTTTTATATATGTCGTAATTGGCCAACAAAATTCAAATTAAGTTAATTAAATTATAATAGTAATCCTTTTTTCTTAATACTAACAATAATGAAATTTAAACCTAAAATTTTATACATACTATCTAATATTTTGTTACTTAACCTTTCCTACTGTCTTTCTAATTCTTAATTTAATTTTCATCTATTATTATTATTATT
>NC_029792.2:23428445-23436803 GCF_000816755.2 Arachis ipaensis
CATACATTTTTAATTTATGTTATAATTTAAAAATAATAAATGTTTAAAATAATAATTAATATGATAGTAATAAAAAAAGAGAGCAAAACATGAGTGAGAAAAAAAAAACAGAAGAAAATCCCAAATATCCTAATCATCTTCATAGTTCATACATTGGTATAGCTATAAAAAAAAATAATAGAATAGTTTTTGTTCAACATGGTATCCAATTGATTAACAGCCACACACTCTAACTAGTAACTAATTAACCAATAATGATTGCTGCTTAAATTAAGAAGCACTTTTTCTTTGAGACGTGCATGGACGTTGCTGGATTAAGAAATTAATAATTAAAATTTTGAATCACCACATTGGACATGCCCATCATCAAAATAGAAAGTCTTAGGTTCTGATCGTATTAAAGTAATTAGACTTATATTTAAATATAGTTGTTTACCATCTCCAAAGACCAAATTTACATTAATAATCAAACAAGATCTCATTCTAGCTTTCCATAATCACATTGGCTTAGTCTTTGTCACATAAATTATAAAAATTTTCCACTTCAGGAAATGCCACGCTTTTTATCTATAATAAATTAATAATAAAGAAAGAGTCGCATTATTTTAATACATGCCTTTTTATTTTATTTTATTTAATAATCACAACATGGATGGTATTAATCTTTAAAAATGCCAAATATGGCCCCACAAGTTATTAATTTTACTATATTCTCTCTCTTCTCTTTGTTCCTCGTTGAGGCCAAGGTTGTGCCACGTCCTTGTTTAGAACAACATGAAGATAACATAACACATTAACCAAATAAGATACAGAAAGTTGAAACTTTAGAAACTATGACTAAGTATAAAAAAATGTTGAAACTGTGCTTTGTTTGAATTTTGACGTAATTTGTTTAGTTTTTAATTAAAAAGTTGTGCTTTTTTTCTTTTTAATAATTTGTTTTGGCTAATATGTGGGTGTGGTGTTATTTGTTTTGTACTTTTCTTTGAGATTTTTTTTAATTGGGTTGCTTTTTTATATTTTTCAATTTTGATATATTTCGACAAAATTAAAAATTGGTTAGAATTTATGAGGCTGTGGAGAACCAGAACCAATGTGTGTGGGTCTGTGTAGAACTAGAAACTTTTTTTGTTTGTGTGGTTCTGTTCTGAGGTTGGCCTAAGCTGAAACAGAAGATCCTCTTCCATGGTGAAAAACTGGTATACTTCTCTTTCTCTCTCTCTTCTTTCTCCTTCTTCTTTCTCTCTAGCTGCTTCCTTTTGGTAGCTGTATCTATCTGTTTGTCTTGTTACTCTAATGGGTGGTTGATAATTCTGATCAATTTGGATAAAGTTTGGTACCTTTTTGGAGGGTCCATGTTTGTTTGTTTTTAATTTTAATTTTTTTTCCATTTTGTTGGAGTTGTCTCCTGAAGTTGATATACTTCTGTAGAAGGTTTAATTTATTTTTGTTTGGTCTTCCTGAATTTTTATTATTTTCTCTACTAGAAAGAATTTGCATTAGATTTTAAGCTTTTTTTTATTGCTTTTGATTTAAATGGGATTAAACTGCATGCTGGGAAATTTTGGTAAATTCTTTGTTGCTAGCTTTGACATGAAGTTGTGATCTTGTTTGTTAAGTGCAGAAAAGCTGAGAGTTTGATCTTTCATGTTGAGTGCTGAAATGAATTTGAGTTGAGAAATGGTGGTTGTGGAGCTGCAAGAGTTTAAAACAATTTTGAGGGTTACTGTTTTTGTTGGATGTGTTGTTGTTCTTGGTCTACATGCATCTCTAACTGGATAAAGATGGAAGGTTCTTCAGGTTCTGGCTGGCAGAAATCTGATAGCTCGAGGACGTTGAATAGTTCCGGAGTCTCTGATAGGAACCAAAGGCATCGTTGTCCTGAAAGAAATCGCTTATCTGGTGAGGCTTCGCACGATTCCAGCTTTAAGAAGGAGAGGGACAGGGTTCTTTTGGCACAAGGTGATCACAATAAGAATCTGGCTGGGTTTTCGGGGTTTTGTGATGACGAATTAGGGGCGGACCCTTTTGTTTGCTCTATAGAATGGGGTGATATTAGCCTGAGGCAATGGTTAGATAAACCGGATCGATCCGTAGATGTCTTTGAATGTTTGCACATATTTAGGCAAATAGTAGAAATTGTTAACTTAGCACATTCTCAAGGAGTTGTAGTTCATAATGTCAGGCCTTCCTGCTTTGTCATGTCGTCTTTCAACCACATCTCATTTATTGAATCTGCGTCTTGTTCGGATTCTGGATCAGATTCTTTAGGAGATGGATTGAATGGCCAAGGTGTTGAGGTTAAAACTCCGACGTCTCTCTGCCCCCACGACATGCATCAGCGGAGTTTAGGAAGTGAAGATTTTGTGCCTGTCAAACCCTCAACAACTGCTTTGTCAGATTCTAGTTGCATGCTGTCGAGTGCAGTGTATGCAGCTCGTGCGTCGTTAATAGAAGAAACAGAAGAAAATAAAATGAAGGATAGGAGAAAGGCCGAAGAAGTAGAAGGAAAGAAGCAATCATTTCCAATGAAACAGATACTATTGATGGAGATGAGTTGGTATACTAGTCCCGAAGAGGCTTCGGGCAGTCCTAGTTCCTGTGCTTCAGATGTTTACCGGTTGGGGGTTCTCCTTTTTGAGGTTCATAACAAATTGTATACCTTTTTTTATTATTATTATTTTGCTAACTTTATACAACTTTATTTTTTATGTATTCTCACTTGATTTTCCGAATTTTGACCAGCTATTCTGTCCACTGAGCTCAAGAGAAGAGAAGAGTAGAACCATGTCTAGCCTTCGACACAGAGTTCTTCCTCCGCAGTTACTTCTAAAGTGGCCTAAAGAAGCCTCCTTTTGCTTATTGTTACTACATCCCGAGCCTAGTAGTCGTCCAACATTGGGGTAATTTATCTTCATTGTACGGCTCATACATTATCAATATCCAACTTGTTTGTGAAATGTCTCAATTATCTAGTACTTTAGAGGCATGTTTACTTTCAAGTATATATAATATATTATTTTACATTTTGGTTATTAGATTATTTAAGCTAGGCTTTTGGTCTACATATCCCCTGGTTTCCGAGGCTGTTATGAACTAACTGTTTGATAGACTAATCAGATTGATACAGAATTTGATATATGATATCAGTCTCAGATTCATGTAATAAATTTTGCATAGTGATGCTTTGTTGGATTATATTAGTTATGTTAAGAAACTCTGTATTTGATATTTATGTTTTTGTTCAGGGTGAAGTATAATTATTAAAACATTTGCCAAAACCTATATTGTAACATTTGATACAATAGAAATGATATTTTGACACCACAAGAAGTTGCCTACAATGGGAAAATGTTTACTTACTAAAATCATACTGTCTTCATTTTTTGCCTAGTTCTTGGTTAAGATTTATGGATCACAAGACCAAGTACTATACTTTGCTACATACTTTTGATAGCAAAGAATCGGATTCTGACTGATCATACGACTTTTTTTAGTTCTGTAATATCAACATAGTTAATTTTTAAATCATTTGTTTTCTTGTGTGACAGGGATTTGCTGCAGAGCGATTTCCTCAATGAACAGAGAGATGACATGGAAGAACGGGAAGCAGCAATAGAACTTCGACACAGAATAGAGGATCAGGAATTGTTACTAGAATTCCTTTTGTTAATTCAACAAAGAAAACGGGAAGTAGCTGAGAAGTTGCAACACACTATCTCATTTCTGTGTTCGGATATTGAAGAAGTTGCCAAGAAGCAAGGCAGACTTAAAGAGATTACCGGAGCCGAACTAAGGTGTGATGATCATTCGACATCAAGTTTCCCATCCATGACTGTTGTTGATAGTGAGGATTCTGCTTGCACGGGGACCAGAAAACGATTTAGACCAGGGATGCATGTTAGAAACATGGAGGAATATGATGATAACATAGTTGATGATCAGAAAAATCAGGGAAGTTATCTTTCGAAAAGCTCACGGCTGATGAGGAACTTTAAGAAACTAGAATCGGCATACTTCTTAACACGTTGCCGACCATCGTTGGCGAGACCAGTGGCTAGACATTTGCCTTTAGCAAACGACGGTAGAGGTTCTGTAGTTGTGTCTGAAAGAAGTTGTGTCAACAACTTAGCATCAAAAGAGCAATGCAGGGAGGGTTCGAGTGCTTGGATAAATCCTTTCCTTGAAGGTTTATGCAAGTACTTATCTTTCAGTAAGCTAAAGGTTAAGGCTGACCTTAAGCAAGGAGATCTTTTGCATTCTTCCAACCTAGTATGCTCACTCAGCTTTGATCGTGACGGAGAATTTTTCGCTACTGCTGGCGTGAATAAGAAGATCAAAGTGTTTGAATGTGATGCAATCATAAATGAGGATCGTGATATCCACTATCCGGTGGTGGAGATGGCTAGTAGGTCAAAGTTGAGCAGCATATCTTGGAATACCTACATCAAAAGTCAAATTGCTTCGAGTAACTTCGAAGGGGTTGTACAGGTAGCTCAAATGTAATTGCTTAGTTGTATAAGTTCAGAAGATCAAGTGAGGAGTAAATTTTAGTAACTTTTAATTTTAACCATCCATGTATCATGTATAATAAGGGCAGCCCGGTGCACAAGCATCCTGAGTTAACACAGGGTCCGGGGAAAGGCCGCACCCAAAGGGTGTAATGCACGCAGCCTAACTTAATAATTATGTCAGTGGTTGTTTCTCCGGTTTGAACCTGTGACCTTGAGGTTACACAGAAACATCTCGACTGTTGCCCCAAGACTTCCCTTCGTATCATGTTGTATAATGTATGATTATAATTCATTCCCCTCACTATTTCATCCCTTATGTAACGATATCTCTATTTGTTGTATTATTCAGTTATGGGATGTGACAAGAAGTCAAGTACTGTCCGAAATGCGGGAGCATGAGCGGCGGGTGTGGTCGATCGATTTCTCATCAGCAGATCCGACAATGTTGGCAAGTGGGAGCGATGACGGTTCTGTCAAGCTATGGAGTATCAATCAGGCAATTCCATTCTTGCACTTGGTGGAATGTCAGCTTTGAAAACTAAACGTACTGCAATCATCTATTGCATGTTTTATTATTTAATGCTGGGTGTATGATGAGTTGTTCCTCTCACCTTTGCTGTTACTGCAGGGAGTTAGTATCGGTACCATCAAGACGAAGGCGAATGTGTGCTGCGTTCAGTTCCCTCTCGATTCAGCCCGCTTCCTCGCATTTGGTTCGGCAGATCACCGGATATACTACTATGATCTTCGCAACTTGAAAGTGCCACTTTGTACATTGATTGGACATAGTAAGACTGTGAGCTACATCAAGTTTGTAGACAATGTGACTCTTGCCTCTGCATCCACGGATAACACACTTAAGCTTTGGGATTTGTCTACATGCGCGTCTCGAGTCATCGACTCGCCTGTTCAATCATTCACCGGTCATATGAATGTTAAGGTATGTTCATTGATAAGACTAACTGTATTCCCTCTTGAGTTCATATGTTATCTTGCTGAAGTATCTTTCCTGGTTGCAGAACTTTGTGGGGTTATCAGTTTCCGACGGTTATATAGCCACCGGTTCAGAGACAAATGAGGTATTCCATATGTCCTTTTCAATCCCTTTTCGTATTAACCAAGTCAACAGTTCTCGACTAACATTAATAAGTACACAAAACATTTCTCTTTCGTATTGGTTTATGCGGTACTACTGAAATTAAATCTTGTGTGTTGACTTAGGTGTTCATATACCACAAGGCCTTTCCCATGCCGGCGTTATCATTCAAGTTTCAGAACACCGACCCCCTTTCCGGCCATGAAGTCGAAGATGCCACACAGTTTGTCTCTTCGGTATGTTGGCGCGGCCAGTCCTCCACCTTGCTTGCGGCGAATTCGACTGGGAATGTCAAGATTCTGGAGATGGTTTGAGTTATGCATCCACTCAGCAAGAAAGATACAACACAAGACTTGTTCAACAAGTATATGCTACATATAGACGAGTATACAAATTCCTTGTAAGTTGTAACACAACAAAATTTTTGCTTTAGATCATAGCGGAACAAGTTAAAAAGTGAAGAGTGAGATGTCAAGATTGATCTCATTTTATGAAGGAAAGAAGAAAAAATGTCATGTAGATAATTATATATTGGAAAAATGAAAGGGGAAAAAAGAAAAAGGAAAAAAAAATCTATATAAGATTTTATACATTCCTGCATGGAAGCTACTCCATTTGTGTAGGGTTCAATTTGTTATATGAATATCATGTTTATAGGAAATTCAAATAAGAAGATGAACGAATTGGAGAGATCCATTTTTTAATTTTATTTCCTTTGTTTTCTTCACTTGAATTGGTCTTAAAGTCTTTGACCCAAGACTTTTTAAACTTTGAGTTTTGATATGGGGGATTTTACTCAATCAATAGTGTTGGTTGAACAAATAGTTTTTCAACTACATTTCTAATTAAATTTTCCTGTTTCAAGCTTTTCCCTCTTTCTGTATTTCATTTTCATATCATATTTTTTTCCTTTTCTTTTTTCTCTTCCAAAATTTTTGTATTATTTTTGTTCATACTCTGACCCAACGATTAAGGCCCAGGGTCCAAGTAAAAAGGCCCAACCCAAAGGGTTGACCTTACCTTTCACCAGATCAGCCACTACGAAGTCGGTACTCGTCACGACTTGCTTTAAAGAAGTCGGGAACGAGGATTAGCTGGCAGATAGGCACTCATTTGAATGAGTAACTGCCCCTAGAATCTCTCTAACCACTTCCACGAGCCATATCTTAACTTCCCTAAGATAAAGGGACGGTTAACACCCTAGAAAAGTGGCACTACTCCAACGGTGGTTATTGGTTCACCACTATAAATACACTGACACCCCTCAGGTATCTCTAAGTCCAAATACTCTCTAGACCTGCTCACACCCTTGCTGACTTAAGCATCAGAGTGTCTTTGCAGGTACCACCCTCCATTCTTTCACGCGCACGAGCCGGACGGAGGTCCCCGAGTTGCAGAACGCTTGGAATCCTCCTCATCCATACGTTTGGGCCAACTAACACCGTCCAGCCCATTAATCTCCGGTTACCCATCGTAACATTGGCGCCGTTGCCGGGGACCCGAGAGATCAACCAGTGATGGCAGATAGATCCCCTGAAGAGGGTCATGTAGAGACAGATTCTGAACAAGAGAATCTGAACACCGGAAATAATGAGGCAGACTTGACCCTTTACCAGGAAGCCAATGACCAACACAGGGAAGGCACCTCCGGAATAAAAAATCCGAAGGTGAATTCTTCAGAAGGACGCGAATCAGAGAAAGAGGGACCATCCCATGCAACTGAGCTCATGGGGTTAGTCCACAGTCGCCTCGAACAGTTAGAACAGGAACGGGAGCGACAAAAGAAAACTGAAAAGAACCTAAAAGAGGAGATGGAGCGACGAAAAGAGTTAGAAAGAAAACTCTTAAAGTTAGAATCCTCCCTCAAAGGTCGGAACTCCCGTGACGGTAGAGAAGAGTCACCCCTAGGGGGGGAAGATCCTTTTAGTGAGGACATAATGAGGGCAAAAGTTCCGAGAAACTTTAGAAGCCCCGATATGGACCTCTACGACGGAACCACTGATCCAAAGCATCATTTGAGCAATTTTAAAAGTCGGATGTATCTAGCTGACGCTTCTGATGCTACGCGATGCAAAGCTTTTCCGACAACCTTGTCGAAAGCGGCGATGAAGTGGTTCGACAGCCTCCCCCTGAGGTCGGTTACCAGCTTTGAAGACCTCTCAAGGAAGTTCTTGATGAGGTTCTCTATCCAGAAAGACAAAGTAAAGCATGCACCAAGCCTCCTGGGAATAAAACAGGAGGTCGGAGAATCCTTACGAGCCTATATGGAAAGGTTCAACAAAGCATGTTTAGAGATTCAAGACCTGCCCACCGAGGCAGTCATAATGGGGTTAGTCAATAGGCTCAGAGAAGGTCCCTTCTCACAGTCCATATCCAAAAGACACCCCATCTCTCTAAGTGATGTACAGGAAAGAGCTGAAAAGTACATCAACATGGAGGAAAATGCTAAGTTGAGAGACCTGAGCTGGCGACCTGGGCACCCTCCCTCAGCAAAAGAGAGGGAGAAGGAAACCAAGAAGAAGGAAGAACTCGGTCTCGATAGACCAAGAAAATATCACTCTTATACTCCTCTGAAAGTTTCTATAGTGGATGTATACAGAGAGATTTGTAACACCGAAAGGCTGCCACCCCCAGACCCATTAAAAATAAAAAAAGGGGGAGCCGTAGCGACTACTGTGAGTACCATAAAATATATGGTCACTCCACAAATGACTGTTACGACCTCAAAAATGTGATAGAAAAGCTGGC
>NC_029792.2:23436856-23443677 GCF_000816755.2 Arachis ipaensis
TAAGGAATAATCCCTGGACACGATGATCCAGTGGTAATAACTATGATCCTAGCAAATGCTCATCTTCACAGAACCCTAGTAGACCAAGGAAGCTCAGCGGACATTCTTTTCAAGCCCGCTTTCGACAAACTAGGGCTGGATGAAAAAGAGTTAAGAGCCTACCCCGACACCTTGTACGGATTAGGTGACACGCCAATAAAGTCACTGGGATTTTCGCCCCTCCACACCACTTTTGGAAAAGGGGAAAAATCAAAAACTCTAAGTATAGACTTCATAGTCATCGATGTAGGGTCAGCATATAATGCTTTAATCGGCAGAGCTACCCTTAATCGACTCGGAGCGGTGGTATCCACTCCTCACCTTTGTATGAAATTTTCGACCTCAGCGGGGATAGCAACGGTAAGGGGAGACCAGAAATTGGCAAGGAAATGCTACAATGAAAGCCTAAACCTGAGAGGAAAAGGCAGAGAAGTTCACACAGTAGAGCTCGGAGGCGCAAGGGCTAAAGAGGAGCTGCGTCCACAACCGGGAGGAAAAACAGAGGAGATACAGGTCGGCGAAGAGGAGGGAAAAAATACTCACATAGGAGCCAACCTAGGGGAAACCCTAAAACAAGGGTTGACTAAGCTCCTAAGAGATAACTCCGATCTCTTCGCCTGGAAGGCCTCCGACATGCCTGGGATAGACCCCGAGCTCATGTCTCATAAGCTCTCGGTTTATCCGGGGTCCCGACCTGTACAGCAAAGAAGACGCAAGCTCGGCCCAGAACGAGTCCTAATAGTAGAAGAGCAAGTACAAGCGCTCCTAGAAGCCGGCTTCATCAGAGAAGTCAAGTACCCAACATGGCTAGCCAATGTAGTGCTAGTCAAAAAATAAAATGATAAATGGAGAATGTGTGTCGACTACACTGACTTAAATAAGGCCTGTCCCAAGGACCCTTATCCACTGCCAAGCATTGATACCCTAGTAGACTCCAGCTCGGGGTATCAATACTTATCATTCATGGACGCCTACTCGAGATATAACCAAATCCCGATGTATGTGCCAGACCAGGAGAAGACATCATTCATCACACCCAGAGCTAATTTCTGCTACGTGGTCATGTCGTTTGGATTGAAAAATGCAGGGGCCACATACCAGAGGTTGATGAATAAGGTGTTCGCCTCTCACCTGGAAAACCTAATGGAAGTATACGTCGACGACATGTTGGTGAAAACCGAAAAAGAAGTCGACCTCTTGTCAGATCTCTCATGAGTCTTTGACACCATAAGGTTACACAGGATGAGACTAAACCCCGTAAAGTGTGCCTTCGCGGTAGAGGCAGAAAAATTTCTAGGGTTTATGCTGACACAAAGAGGGATCGAAGCAAATCCCGATAAGTGTAGAGCCATCCTAGAAATGAAAAGCCCGACTTGTTTAAGAGAGGTCCAACAACTGAATGGCCGACTTGCAGCCCTCTCCAGATTCTTGGCAGGATCAGCACTAAAATCCCTTCCACTGTTCTCCCTATTGAGAAAGGAATGTCAGTTCGAATGGACTCCGGAATGTGAGGAGGCGTTCCAGGAGTTCAAAAGATTCTTGAGCCAACCTCCTATCCTGACCCGACCTACAGCTGGGGAAGACCTCGTCCTATACTTATCTGTAGCAGACAGGGCCGTCTCGTCGGCCCTGATAAGAGAAGACGAGGTCGGATAGCACCCAGTATATTTCATCAGTAAAGTTCTACAAGGCCCTGAGCTAAGGTACCACAAACTAGAGAAGTTTGCCTACTCCTTAGTGGTAGCCTCACGAAGGCTACGACCTTACTTTCAAGCTCACACAATAAGAGTCCGCACGAACCAACCCATGAAGCAAATCCTCCAAAAGACGGATGTTGCAGGGAGAATGGTTCAATGGGCAATAGAGCTCTCCGAGTTCGACTTGAAGTATGAAACTCGGACGGCGATTAAAGCCCAGTGCCTCACCGACTTCATCGCGGAATACGCAGGAGACCAAGAGAAAAAACCAACTACATGGGAACTCTACGTAGATGGATCCTCAAACAAAACAGGAAGCGGTGCAGGCATAATATTTGTGGATGATAGAGGAACCCAGATAGAAGTTTCCCTCAAATTTGAATTCCTAGCTTCAAATAATCAGACAGAATATGAAGCCTTGATTGCTGGATTGAAGCTGGCAGAAGAAGTCGGCGCTACAAAAGTGATGATATACAGCGACTCGCAAGTGGTGACCTCCCAGATAAGTGGAGAGTATCAGGCAAAAGTCCCAAATATGAAAAGGTACTTGGAAAAAACTCTGGAACATCTTGGGTGCTTTGCAGAAATCGAGGTCAAACACATAACTCGGGATCTAAATAGCAGAGCAGACGCCCTATCCAAGTTAGCAAGTACCAAGCCAGGAGGGAATAACAGAAGCCTGATCCAAGAAACTCTCCAGGAACCCTCCGTGATAAAAGTAGAAGACAAACAAGAGGTCCTTGAGGTAGTCGGACTAAACCTCGGATGGATGAATTCCTTGGTCGAATACATGAAATTTGACATCCTCCCGAAGGAGGAGAAAGAGGCCAAGAAAATCCGGAGGGAAGCACAACACTACACCTTGGTGAAAAATATTCTCTACAGAAGGGGGATATCAACACCATTGTTAAAGTGCGTACCGACCTCAAAAACCACCGAGGTGTTAGAAGAAGTCCATAGTGGGATCTGCGGAAACCATCTCGGAGCAAGGTCATTAGCCAGGAAAGTGATCCGAGCTGGATTCTACTGGCCGACCTTGCAGAAAGATGCGACCGAATTTGTGAAGAAGTGCCAACCGTGCCAGATGCACGCAAATTTCCACGTAGCTCCCCCGGAGGAACTCATCAGCATCACTTCTCCATGGCCCTTTGCGAAATGGGGAATGGATTTGTTAGGTCCCTTTCCCCAAGCGCCAGGACAAGTCAAATACCTGATAGTGGGGATAGACTACTTCACAAAATGGATAGAAGCAGAACCATTGGTCACCATCACCGCCCAAAGAAGTCGGAGGTTCCTCTACAAAAATATCATCACAAGGTATGTGATACCCCATTCCATTACTACAGATAATGGAACCCAATTCACCGACTCTACCTTTAGAAGCCTAGTAGCCAGTATGAAAATCAAGCACCAGTTCACCTCGGTAGAACACCCGCAAGCCAATGGGCAAGCCGAGGCAGCCAACAAAGTCATACTGGCAGGGCTAAAGAAAAGGCTACAAGATGCAAAAGGAGCTTGGGCTGAAGAGCTCCCATAAGTGCTATGGGCTTACAGGACGACCCCCCAATCCGCCACTGGAGAAACACCATTCCGACTAGTTTATGGCGTAGAAGCCATGATCCCAATAGAAGTCAACGAGCAAAGCCCAAGAGTGATTCTCCATGACGAGATCGGAAATATACAGGGGCACAAAGAAGAGCTCGACTTGCTCCCCGAAATCCGAGAGAAAGCCCAGATAAGAGAAGCAGCGTTGAAGCAAAGGATGACTACAAGGTACAACAAAAAAGTCATCCGAAGAGCATTCGCCCCGAACGACTTGGTCTTGATCAGAAACGACATTGGAGTCAACAAATCAGGGGAAGGAAAGCTCGCTGCAAACTGGAAGGGACCTTACAAAATTAATGAGGTCTTAGGAAAAGGTTATTATAAGGTGACCGACTTAAACGGCACCGAGTTACCAAGGTCGTGGCATGCCTGTAACATGAAAAGGTACTATAGCTAAAAGCGAACTCTACTCCCTGATGTACTCTTTTCCCAACTTCATGATTTTTTTTTTCCCAAAACTAAAGGGTTTTTTCTGGAGAAGGGTTTTTAACGAGGCATCATAGTAGGGCTAAGGGAAATAGATTGTCAAAAACCCTTAGTAGCAATGAAGTACCTCCCCAATTAATAAAGATCTTTTCATCTTACAAATATCTCTTATAAATTCCTTTTTTGTTGTTTTCTCTTCCTTTCGACGAAACGCGCCGACTTAAGCTCGACAAAACGTGAAAATTCCATGAACCGACCTAGATGGTCGTCAGGATAAAATGACGAGGTACAAGTCGGTGTAAAGAGGTTATAGAAGTTGATCATAATAAACTCGGAAACATCCCGACTCATAAGCCGGAACGGGAAACCGAGTAACACAAATGAATCACGAAAGTAGCCTAAGTCAGAAAAGCTCAATGAAACGAAATTGAGTACTAGGAATAACAAAAGAGAGATAGGAAAAAACCCAAGAAAAGACTAAAAGGCTGTCCTAAAGATCCTTAAAACAAAAAGGTTCAGAAAGGCAGACAAGCCAAAGAAAAGGTTTTTTCAAAAAAGATCAAGGAGAATTCGAAAAAATCGCAAATCAGAAAAGCATGCACGCATAAGGTAACTTAAACCCTTATCCAAAAAAGGGGTACTTATTTTTTAACTTAACACCTATTAAAAAGGGTATTATAAAGTGTTTTGTTTACGGCCTTAAAAGGCAAAAAAATTGTTCAAACACTACCAAAAATAAATAGTGTTTAAAAAAGAGGGGACCCACAGGTCGGGCCCCAAATAGCCAACAAATTACTTTTTTGTAAGAGAAGTAGACAGATCACCACCACCAGAGGCAGAAGGAGCGCCGCCAGGACCGGGAAGAGAGGCATCCATAGGAGACGAAGAGGAAGTCGTAGGAACTGTAGAAGAACTCGGAGCGTCCTTAGTGCGAGGAGGGGACTCTATAATTCTCTGCCCCCGAGTCTTCAATTCTGACTCGGAAATAATCTCGGGGACAGGGGGATCCACAATGGCACCATCAATGACAACTTTATCAGGATCTAAAGGGGAAAGGTCCAGGCCAGGAGCAATGACTCCGACCTGCTCCCTAAAGATCCTCCAAGCCTCCTCAGCCCCATCAGCAATAGAGTCCAACTCGGTATAGGCCCTCTGAGAATTCAGCAGCTCATTTTTCACAGACACAAGATCGTTAAATAAACTTTGGTAGCTGTCTTGTGCTGTCTTCCTCAAGCCCACCTCCATGTTGCATTGGGCTTGCAATTTCCTCTCCTTCTCCCGAAGGCTATCCCTCTCCTCCTTCAACTTGGCGACTTCCTCCTTCAACTCCCTCTCCTGCTCTTGATATAAAAGAAGCCTCCCTTCCAGCTCCTCGACCCTCGAGGTCATCCCTAAAGAGCTGAGAGGAGCCTTCTCAAAAATATCTAAGAGTTTGCCACAAACCCCCGCCTCCTTGAGGCTCTCCTCAACCAGAGTGGTAAGGTGGCGCCGAACAGAAACATCATCCATGCTTATACGAGCATGGGGATAGATGTTCTTTCGGACGAATGCAAGAGCATCCGCCTTAACCTCACCAGAAGAGCCATACTCTAAAGCCTTGCGCTTCTTCTTCTCTGGCTCAGGAGAAGATCGGGCGGAGGGGGCGGCTGAGAGAAAGCTGAAGAAGAAATCACAATGGGCTGAGAGGGAGTCCCAACGTTCCGAGGAGGAGGAGGAGGAGGGATAACCGCCCTGACGCCACCAGTCCTGGCGCGAGACCTCGCTTTAGCCTCCTGAACTCTCTGGTAAGACTCCTGAGCGTTTGTCTTCACCATCTCTGAAAAGACAATAACTAATAGATTAGACAAGTCGAAAAGGTCAGTCAGACAAGTCAAAAATCTAACAAACAAATAAAAGCTACCTAGCTGTGCCTGGACAAAGGTCGGAGACCCCTGGAAAAACTTTTTTGTGTCCAAGTATGGGGCCCTCCCCCACACTTCTCGGAGGAACCCCACAATGGCTGCTTCCACCTCATCCAGGTCATCCAGACCATATTTCTCGCAGGGGGAGGCCTCCAGCCAGTACAAAGAAAAGCGGGGAGAAGAATTATCATCCAGAAAAAAGGGGTGGTGACCCTCTACAGCTTGAACTTTGAAAAAATAATTTTTAAAGTCATGGAAGGATTCGTCAAAAAGGGTAAAAACTCTCTGACCCTGTATGGCTCGGAAAGACACCCACTATTGCTTATTGTTTAGCCCACTGAAGGGTTTGGTCATATGGAAGAGATAGAAAAAAATCTTCAAAGAAGTCGGGAACTCCAAAGCCTGACTAATAAATTGATAAATTTTCAAAAAACCCCAAGAGTTGGGGTGAAGCTGGGTAGGAGCAACTCGACAGTGATGCAAAACAGACATCTCAAAGTCTGAAAAAGGAAGAAAAACACCCAAACGGGTGATCATACACTCATACATAAAGAAAAAATGAGGGGCCGCCTCATTGGCCCTCCCGAAGCAGACCCGGTCTTCTGGACCCGGGACTACCAATTCATACTTCGGCTCATCTTCCTCAGTAGTACAAATTCTGTGATGAGTGCGAAGATGGGTAATAAACTCAGTATCGACCGAGGGTTCCTCCCCTAGGACCGTGACATCAACCCACTGAGAAAGAACGTCTACGGAAGCCATTTCTTTTTCTTAAAAAGATGACAAAAACCTACAAGGGAAAAAGAAAAGGAAAATTAAAAACACGGTCTCTAAAGGGAGGGAACACGGAACCAAAGTCTACAAACCAACCTATCTACAAAATAAAGACATGTAAATAGAAAGGCATGTTACAGAAAGAACTAACCTTTATCTGAAAATGGAGGTTGGAGGAAGCAAAAGCCTTCGAAAACACGAGGGTGCAGCACGAACAAATGAGGAAGAAGTTTAAAAATCGCAGAAACGAAACAACGAAAGAGAGGGAAAGCATTTATAAACATGCTAGGGGCACTATGGTAAAAGCGGGGCAGTCATTAATGAAAATGCACCGTTACCAAGACCATCAATCCCTACGCACATCCTTAACGGACACGAC
>NC_029792.2:23444874-23462370 GCF_000816755.2 Arachis ipaensis
CCGAGTAGTATACTCGAACCCAAATCTTAAAGAGAAATTGGGCTCGAGTAGGGGCACTGTTCATACTCTAGCCCAACGATTAAGGCTCAGGGTCCAAGTAAAAAGGCCCAACCCAAAGGGTTGACCTCACCTTTCACCAGATCAGCTACTACGAAGTCGGTACTCGTCACGACTTGCTTTAAAGAAGTCGGGAACGAGGGTTAGCTGGCAGATAAGCACTCATTTGAATGAGTAACTGCCCCTAGAATCTCTCTAACCACTTCCACGAGCCATATCTTAACTTCTCTAAGATAAAGGGACGGTTAACACCCTAGAAAAGTGGCACTACTCCAACGGTGGTTATTGGTTTACCACTATAAATACACTGACACCCCTCAGGTATCTCTAAGTCCCAATATTCTCTAGACCTGCTCACACCCTTGCTGACTTAGGCATCGGAGTGTTTTTGCAGGTACCACCCCCCATTCTTTCATGCGCACGAGCCGGACGGAGGTTCCCGAGTTGCAGAACGCTTGGAATCCTCCTCATCCATACGTTTGGGCCAACCAACACCGTCCAGTCCATTAATCTCCGGTTACCCATCGTAACAATTTTGTTATAATTTTTTTTTCAAAAGAAAATTGTTTTAAAATTAAAAATAGATCAAAAACAGTAATTTCTTGTGAACTTGATTAGGGAGTTAGTTATAAAATACTTTTTAATTAGGATTATCTTTTCAAATCATAATTAAGTTCATTGATATTTCTATTCTCTTTTAATTTAGGTGCAGAACAGATAATGTAATTTTTTAAAGATAATTAAGTGAAGCATAGTCTTTACTATTTTCCCTCCTATATTTAATATGAATTCTTAGCGAATTTTACTAACTAATATTAGTCTAACATTATTCAGGTAAGTTCTATGGGGCCTAAATTGCCTAAATTACTTTTTAAAGTAAAAGATAAAATGTTTAAAATAAAAAGTAAATCATATAAAATTTATATTATTTATTTACCTTTTTAGTAACTTAGGTACAATGTGATAGACACCATATCATTCACCCATTATTCAATTGTAAACCACATTGTCCATATACGACGAAAGTGATGTCAAGGATAGCTCTACAGAAAATATAAAATAAATAGCTAGCCACGTAGTATTGATGCTAGACAAGTAGACATATAATAAATTATCGCCAATATTAGAAAAATAATATCTAAAATTATTTTATATAGACATCTGTAATTTTATATACACAATATTTATAACTACATATTTATTATATCTAAAATTTTATTGTCTCTTAAACATTATTATAAATTAGTAACTAAACCATATTCTAGTTTAGGATTTTACAGTGCTGCTGATGAGGATTCTAAACTTAAAAGCAAAAACAGAATAGAATTCCATATATGACACCAAGTTATTACGGTAGAGTGAATTGGGCTATAGAAGGTTGCAACAAAGTGAAGATTGCGTTCCAACCATTTTGTGACGGGTGAACGATGTCCCAGAAGAATGCAAGATTAGGATTTTGACACCCTTTATATTGTTTTGCTCCTTTGTCCTCCACATCAACACATTCATGTCCCATGTTTGCCACACAGCACTCCTCCAATGGATTCATTAGGCTTGAGTTTCCTGTACATAATAATGGGGAGAGGTAAAAATAAAAAAAAGGCATATAATTATTCATTAACATATTTAAGTTTTCGATAATATTATATGACTAATTCATTTTGATAATCAAATTCAACCAAATTCTAGCATGAAATTATTACCGTTTCAAAATTCTGCTATTCACAAACAACAATTATTACACGAGTCACATGCATATTTGTTTAATCAATATCAATAATTCAACCCTAAAATACAGCAAAGCATAAAACAGTCATGATCTCATGTCATGTACTCTCCCCACCAAAAAGAAATCAGAGAATGCCTGAGAAAATCGGAACATTTCCTGGCCGTTGGTAGGCTCAACAATACATGGCTATTGCTTCTTCTCCTCTGCTTTCCTTGGCTGAAAAGAAGGGGCACATGAAAGAAAATAAAAATTAATGGAATAGGTATAGATCACATACTCAAATGGAAGGAATGGTATTGAAACATAATTGTAAGACCGTGCAGAAAAATTAGTTGCATTTTCCAAAAGCATATGTATCACTAGTGCATCAATGAGTAACCACATAAAGCCAGCATGCAGAAGAGCGATATCGGACAACTAATATGGATTATTATATAGCATTATTATATATATCAGGGGAAGAAATTATGTCCATCTTATAGCGAAACTCTGGAACATATAGTTAATCAATACGGACGGTTTCTTCTTTGCTGTTTCCTGCAACATATGACATGTACCATGGCTGTAAAATCAATGGATCCATAGTGCATACTTAGGAGCTTCAATTTATCTCAGAATTGTAATGTATCTTCCTTGTTCTATATAACAATACAAGCAAAAAATACCCTTCAAACACCCCAATAAAAATGTGCAATTTTGCCTTAAAATTTATTACAGCCAAGATCAAATTAAAGTAGGATATCAGGCATGAAGAACAGAAAACCACCAAACTCATTATTGCTCCTATGAGAAAAGCTATACTCATCATGAACAGATTAAATGCAAAATGCTTTCTAGAGATGTTTAAGTTTGAAAATCAAAATTACTATCTCAGGTAGATGTAAGAGCAGTTTCGTTTCCATACAATTCTAAACTCCTAAAGTAAAAGCAATAATGCAGCACCAATGACCAATCACCATCGAGAAAGTAATAGAAAACGATCCGCAATGGAATAAAAAGCAGAGAATTAACATTGAAAGAACGCACCGAGCATAATCGCAAGTAAACAAAATCGATAAAGCTAGAAAAAAACAAACCTTGATGCCAGATGCGGGATGAGATAGCTCTTCTTTGGGGATGATGACAGGCCATGACTCACCAGCTTCTCGGAACATCTGCTCGGTCTCTAGGGTTTGGCCTTTTTCAAGAATCATGGTCCTTATGCTCTGTGCAGGGGTTGAGGTCGCATCGAAGGCTTGCTCGACGCCGTTGACAAAGGTCACAGTGATCTGCGGTGGGTGTTCGTCAGTTCGGCGCTTCACCTCCACCTGGAACGCAGGGTTTGATTCCCTCGCCTTGCGTGAGTTGCACTGTGCCATGAACTCCATACACGATGCTATTCGCGGGTCCAGTGCGTTGTACTCGATCTTCACTTTTGATAGGAACTTCAACATTTTCCCACTTGGAGGTGACGGAGAGCAAGATGCCACAACCGCACCGGAGAGGTTTTCCGATGTGACGGAAACAACACAAATTGCACGACGAAATTTTTTGCTGACAATGGTTTAGGGTTCCATCTTTAAACATGGCCCATTACTGACAAAAAAAACAAAACATACTTAGCCTGAGTTTCTTTTATAATTTTTTTTATAAAGAAATAAATAAAGTAAAAAGACAATATATCTGTATAAAATGAAATATAGAAACCTTTACCTGATTATAACAAATGGAAGTACTTTATCTGCATGTTTTGTTTCACTCTCTATGTAAACTGTGGTGGGTAATCACGATTTTAACTTTAAACGTAAACTGTTCTAGGTAGCTACGGTTTATATGCAATGAAATTTCAACGTAAACCGTGGGAGGTAGCCACGGTTTATCTTTGGAAAATGCCAGTCAGAAACCGTTGGTGGTAGCCACGGTTTATGAGTAAAAAATTGTGTGCATAAAACATGGTGGACTACCACGGTTTATGCAGGATATAGTATAAATATAGAAGCCGCTGTGGTCATGGCGGATCACATTTAAGCTATAGCAAATTTTGTGAAGTTGGGTGGCTGAGAAAGAATCGGGAGCTTTGATGTTTAGGGGCCGGTTTGAGGTTTTGAACCAGTTGGATGGTGGATCGATGGAAGACGAAGGTCGCATGTACCGGTTAAATGGCGTTGCGCATGTGGCTGGATACATCGAACAAGAGGTTAGTTAAAGAAGTTTATTGTTATCATTATTCATATTATTATTATTATTAATGTTAGTATTGTTATTTTATTATTATTATTATTATTATTATTATTATTATTATTGTTATATTGTGGTTATTATTAGAACTATTGTTATTATTAGAGAAAATATAAAACCAATGTGGGTGTATAACTACTTTTTTAAATTATATTTACTGTTATTAGTATTGATCGTATGTTGAGGGTTTCCTTATCCATATTTTGCAGCCTAGTAGGGTTATTAGCGGTGTGAGGAGACAGCAGAATATGCCTTTACACGACCAGATTATACCGTATTTGGAGACCGCGGGCTTGTATCACTTGGCTAGGCTGAACAGTCAGTGGTTCTGGGTTGATGAGCCTCTACTTAGCGCATTCATTGAGAGGTGGCGTCCTGAGACCCACACCTTCCACATGCCGTTTGGGGAGTGTACTATCACTTTGCAAGATGTGGCCTATCAGCTGGGTTTGCCCATCGATGGGGAGCCCGTTAGTGGGTGCCTGACTGAGTTTGAGAATCTGATGGAAAACGGAAGACCCGCATGGGTGTGGTTTCGCCAGTTGTTTGGGGAGTTACCTCCGCAGAATAAAATCAAGCAGATGACAGTGTGCTACACATGGTTCCATGAAAGGTTTCGGGTTCTCCCAGTAGATGCTAGTGAAGAGACCGTGCGTATATACGCGCGTGCTTACATTCTGATGTTGTTGTCCTCTCAGCTATTTGCGGACAAGAACGCAAACCGGGTTCACCTTCGGTGGTTGCCTTATTTGGCATCGATGGACGACTTGGGCCGATATAGCTGGGGGTCGGCTGCACTGGCCTGGTTGTATAGATGTCTTTGTCGTGGGACAAACAGAAATGTTGTTAACTTGGCCAGTCCACTACAGCTTTTACAGTCTTGGATTTTTTGGAGGTTTCCCAGTTTGAGGCCTAGTGGTTTTGATGTGTTCGGGTTTCCGCTTGCATCCAGGTACAGTTTATTATTTTTCGTGCATAACTAGTTCAATTACCTGTGTTGTTGTTCGTTATGACATTCCTTCAATGAAACTTGTAGGTGGGCTACATATCTACCGAGAAACGATGCAGTGGATCAGAGAGTGGTGGCTGCACGCCTTTCTTTGGATAGATTGCGTTTTCATGATGTGAGTCGTTTAGTTATTGCTCTTACAAGTAGTCGTTCGTATTTACTCTTATGGTCTTAACTAACGTTACCTTCTCCGATGCAGTTTGTGTGGGAGCCTTATTCATCTCCCGAGGTAGCTGCTGTTGTTCATCCGGAGATACTAGTTGATGAGCACCGTAGGCTATGGACGGCGGTCACTAGCCTGATATATTTTGCTGCGATTGAGTGGCATCAGGTGGATAGGGTGGTACCGCAGTTCGGTGGTGTTCAGCATCTCCCTCAGTTTGCTCTAAACATAGATTGGCTCCATGCGAAGGATGGAAGGGGTGGAGATCGATGGTTCCCCAGATATTATCAGGAGTGGCATTTGCATTGGGAGAACCGGGTTGATTCAGTCATACCGGTCGAGCAAGTAGCTGACCCCGGTCCATCAGCTGAGTACTTGGACTGGTGGTGCCGTGTGGGTCACAGATTCCTATCCCCAGATGTTGCATTTCATGATCTGAGGCCGATTGTTTTGACCGAGGAGGCTCGTCACAGAGGGTCGTCGCAGGCACCTCCCAGGGTGCAGGTTCCCGACAGGCCGGACAACAGGCAAGTGGATCGGCGTCGCCGTATAGGCACACGTACCACCGATCGAGAGTGGCGATGGCTCGACGACCGTTTGGATGAGGACCTAGTAGGTGCTGATGATAGAGGTGTTGTGGATCATCGTGTTCCTCGACGTAGAGCCAGACGACAGGGTGGACGGGATGGTCGTGGACGGGCTCGAGCCACAGGTATTCGCTGACTTTACTACCGCGGTCGTTGGCATGGACATCGATAATCCTATTAGTCAGTCAGAGTTCTTAGGGATATAGCAGACATGCTGAGGAACGATGATGCGACTCATTATAGGCCACAGATGCCTGGGGTTCATTCCCAGTTTGCCGAGTACCAGCCACTAACTCAGGATGTTCAGCCTCAGTTGCCAGTTGACCTCAATGAGCCTGCAGCTTCCCCATCTGACCCATGGTTCGCATTAGGAGGGACCCCAGCATCAGGTGCCAATCCACATACACCGCATAGGCCTTCAAGTTCTGGCACACAGCAATACCCTCCACACTTCTCCACTCTAAACTTGGAGGCTCTGGGTCAACAGGCAGATCAGCGACCGAGGAGGGTGAGGCGTCCTCCTTTGTGTGGCACCGGATGTCATCTGCTTGGTCATTTCGACGATGATGATAGTGACACCATCGAGTATTCTTATTAGTATGTTATTTGATATGTATGTGATAATTATATAGGTTTTAGGATCTATGGCTAAGAACTATCTTGTCACAACTATTACGCGCATTCATAAGAATACCTAAGTGTGGCAATTAAACAAGTAAAGTTAAAGGAGTCAAACAGACGAACTTAATACACTAAACAACGGAACGACATTGATTGACTCAACCAACCTTACATTACTGAAATTAAGACTTCCTAATACAACTTAGACAACAACCTTACATTACTAAAATTAAAATTTTCTAATACAACATAGACAACAACCTTACATTACTAAAATTAAAATTTCCTAATACAACTTAAACAACAACAACAACAGCATATACGTCATAACATCTAACCATCCCCGCCAGCTGTATTTCTTTGCTGGTCACAGTTCCTCCGCGTATGACCAGGCTGCCGGCAGCGGCCACATCGCTTCGGCTGGTTCACATCAGACTGATCCATGCTTTCGCGGATCCTGGTTGCCTTCGGACGACCTTCCCTTGTACGCCTCATGTTGGGATCAGGAATGACAGTTGGTCCAGAATATGGGGGCCATAGGCCTTCTGGGATAGGCGGAACAAACCCGTGCTTGTAAACGTTAAACAACTCACTCATACGATACACCTCGTGAACATATGACGCCCAATTCAGGCGCGAGTGGGCGCAACACGCAATGGCGTGATAACATGGATAATGGATTGCCTAAAAGTGGCCACAATCGCATGAGTGATCCCTAAGGGAAACTCGATAGCTACCTAGCGAGAAGTTCCTGGTCGGTATTGTCTCAGCCACTGTGTACTCTGATTGGTGCCTGTCATATAACGTGATGGTGAAGCACCTTGAGTCTCTTATGTTCCGATCAATAGCCTTCACCAACGCCTGACAAAATTCATGCCCAGATCCAAGTTGTGCCTCTGATGTCTGTCCGCGGACCACAAATAGCTCAGCAAGCCTCCCGTAAGTGGACTTAACCAACGAAGTGACCGGTAGGTTGCGAGTTTCCTTTAACATAGAATTCACACATTCACTAATATTGGTTGTCATGTGCCTGAAGCGCCTACCGCTATCCTCGTATTGGGTCCACTTGTCATACTCCATCCGGTTGGCCAAGTCACACATGGTTGGATTCTCAATCCGCATGATGCCAAACCAGTAATAAAACTCTGTTTCAGTTTTTGTATATGCAGCATTCACCAGCATCCTCCTTGCATCTTTACCCTTGAAGCTAAGGCTAAAATTCGCTGCCACATGACGAATACAGTACGCTCGAAAAGCACGTGGAGGCAGCCAACCATTCTCGGGGGCTTCAAGGGCAGCCTTGATGCCATTATGCCTGTCAGAGATAACAAGTACACCCTCTTGTGGCGTCACATGCGTTCGTAGGTTGGACAAAAAGAATGACCATAACTTTGCATTTTCTCCCTCCACAAGGGCGAAGGCTATCGGGAGGATGTTCGAGTTCCCATCCTGCGCTATCGCCAACAGTAGTCTGCCTCCGTACTTGCCATACAAGTGGGTTCCGTCAATACTCACAAGGGGCTTGCAATGCCGGAAGGCCTCGATGCAGGGCGGAAATGTCTAGAAAAGTTGATGAAAGTGCACCGTTGACTCATCGACCTCATCCCCAACTCGAACAGGAGAGGTCTTTAGCACAGTAACTGTCCCAGCCATGGTCGACTGTACCTCTAGCATCCAACGAGGCAACTCGGCATACGACTCCTTCCAATCTCCATATATTTGTGCTACAGCCTTCTGTTTTTCCATCCAAACCTTCCTGTAACTAGGCCTGAACCCGTAATCGGCTTCTGTTGCTTGTTGCAAGACCTTTATCGTAACCGCAGCATCCGCCCTAACAAACGGCAAAATCCTCGCACAGATAACATGGTAATCCAGCTGACGGTGATCACTGGAAATAGAGGTCGCCAAGCAAGTGTGCGAACCGATGTACCTCCTAACCTCCCAAGTGCTCTTTCGTGCACGCAGCGATATGCGAATCAACCAAGTACAATCCTTGCCGAACTCCTTGCATTTTCCATGATACTTCAGATGATCCGATTCCAAGACTTTGTACTCAACACCCCGACGAATGCTATAGTCCTTCACACTCAGCATAGCTTCATCTTTATTCTGGAATGATTGTCCAATCTGAAATTCTGTAGAAGAACCCCCAATTGTAGCACCACTGTCTGCCTGTTGACCCAGAGCCTCCAAGTTTAGAGTGGAGAAGTGTGGAGGGTACTGCTGTGTGCCAGAACTTGAAGGCCCATGCGGTGTATGTGGATTGGCACCTGTGTCATCATTGCTGTCCCCAATGATATCTACAGGCTCCTGGTCAGAGTCATCGTCCCGCATTGCATTCTCTACTCGATCAGGTTCTCCGAAGCCTTGAGCATCATGAATCATGCCACCACCGGTGCCCACCTCAAATGGCTGCTGCCAGACCCCAGGATTCTCCAACGGTACAGATCCAACTGTCTCCGTTCGATCTAAATCAGCCGCGAATGAAGGGAATGCGACCTGCGGAACAGATGGTCTTACCACAGGCATCGAACTAGACACACCGCCCACGGCAGTCGAGCTATGAACTGGAGCTGATGCCCCAGAACTATCGACACCAACCTCCAACTTCGCGAACAACTCGTGTATTCTGACCTCCGGAAAACTCCTAACACAATGAAACAGAACCCTAATATCTTCATCAGCCGCTAGCACAAACGTATCATACTTAACACCGGTCGAGACAACTGCGATGGGAATCTTGTAGAATAGCTTCTTCACCCACTTGTTCCTAAATACCCCAAGCTTCTGCGGGATGCTGTTCTTCACATCTGACAAAGTGCTTGATGAACTGATGAATACACTCAATGGTTCTCTGTCAGTGAACTTCACACCATATTTTTTGTTTCTTTTGATTTTTCCAGAGCAATGCACTAAGACAAGAAAACTCTCTTCCTCACTTGCCATTGTGATAATGATCTCTTCAGCAGCTTGAATCTCACTCACATATATATATAATTCCTCTCCTCATAAACCGTGGCAATTAACAAGGGTTTATGCCTATTCAAAGTCCTTCATAAACCGTTGCTGCTTACAAGGTTTTATGCACATTTATCTCCCTTCATAAATCGTGGTTGCCTCCAACGGTTTATGATCAACGTTCCTCACACGTAAACCCGTGCCAAGTAGCAACGGTTTACATACACTTACTCCCACGGATTACATAGTAATAAAAAAAAGACATGCATGTAACCAATTTTAAAATGTTGTAATCAGGTAACTGTGTTTCATTTTATTTACGTATATTGCCCTTAAAAAATATAGTTTTAATTCAGCAGTTTTAAATACAATTCCATACATTAATAATTTATTTAAATGGACTTCATAGATTGTGTTAATTAATATCTTTATTTTTATTTTATCTTTTTGTTTGTTACCCTTTAAAATATCTTTTTTTTTTATTATGGGATGTCAACATATCGCAATATATTATCTTTTTAAAATAAAAAATAAAAAATAAATTATATTTACATCAATTATGGAGTGTAATACTTATATCTATAGATGAAAGTTTGATGAGCTTACAGTGTGGCAAAATTTGATTCCTTTAATGTTTTTACATTACAGTGCAATTGCATAGTTAGAAGAGTTGTATAAAGTTATTCAATTTGAGTGGGTGGGCCTTTATGAAAAAAAGAAAAAAAAAAGAAAAAAGAAAGAATATTCTACCTAAATGGAGTAATTAAACCTAAAAATTAAAATTGAAAATTGAAAATTGAATTTAGACCCTTGGTTTTTGTTTTCATTTTAGATAATTTAGTTCACTAATATTAGCCGACTCCTGTGAAATCTAACTATGTTAGCCACTATTTGTCAAATGATATTGGCCTTTTCATAGTTTATGGAAGATTAGAGTATTAAATCTTACAACCCAAATGCCTTTGTGCATGCTAACCAAAATGACTAAAAATAAAGTAAAACAACAAAAAATCATTAGAAGTCTATTTATGAATTTCAATATGAAAAAACTATCATTTTTGCATATGAATATTTAAAACACTTGTAAAATTACCTATGGAAAAAAATTAACTTTATACATATAAAAAATGAGTTTCGTACGGACAAAATTTTTCAAACACTAAAAAATTATTATAAATTCGCAAACTATCCTCATCATCACCACTCTAACCACCATCATATCATCACTACTCTCACCACCATCATCATACTGTTTAACACTTGCATCCTCTTTGTTGGCAATTGATCCTCATATTTAGTTACTGGGTTAGCTTTAATATGAAATTTAACTTGTGCTTGATACTGGGCTAGTTTTTTCTACTATTATATAATCCTTTGTCCCTCCTACGATACAAGTCAATAACAAAATATAGATTAATTATGAATATCCAACTGTCACATACTACATTTTTTTTATGAACCCATACTATGTCAGTTTGTTATAGCAAAACATTAACCATTTCAATTAAAATAAAGGAAGCTAGAACAAGGCTGGATGAACTTACACTTTCATGTTTTAGGAAAAATAAAACACTGTCGCTTGGAGGAAGAAAAATATGTTTTGCAAAAAAGAACACTGATGAATCTTGTTTCTCTCCTCCTCTTTCTTCATATTCTCTTTATCCCCTTTTTCTTCTTACAATTTTCCTTCACACTTGAGGTTATAGTTTTCTCATAAAATTCTTTTTCTCCCTTCTTCATTTACTCATTTCACTCTTTTATTGCAATTTTTCAATTTGAGTTCCAATTTTGTATCTTTTTTAGTGAGATGTTTTCTTCTTCGAAATCAGGCAGAGCTTTCCAAGCTCAGATCCTCTCTCCTCTTTAATGGCATTGACGGCGAGATTTCTGGCAAAATCCTACCATTATGGTCTAAAGATTTAAGGAAGTTAAGGTTCTGAAGTTAGAGTTCAATAGAAATATTGAAAAAATACCAGGTTCAATTGCATTACTAGAAAGCTTGGTGAGTTTTGAATTTGGCTGTTAAGTGATAATAGTTTGAAGGTTCTGTTCTTGGTTTCTTAGAAGAGGTAGAAAGAATTGGAATGGTCAGAGAAGGTGTAAATGATGACAGCGGTGGTGAAAAAGATAAGGATAATTTTAAAATTTAGAATAATCTTTTGATATTTGAAAATTTTTGTCATACGAAATTCATCTTTTATGAGTATAAAAGTAATTATTTTCTTATTAATAATTTTGTCAACATTCTAGATATTTATAGGTATAAATGGTAATATTTGCTTTCAATGATAATGATGCTTATAAAAGAATTTTGAAACCTTTATAACAATAATAAGGACCTACAAAAAGAAAGATGGCAATATCATGATGCCAATCTTTTTGTTATGCATAAAATGTTCACAATGTGGGATTGAAATGTTTCCCAACTATCTTATGAATAATGTACACCTTAACTCCAATCTCATGAGTTATGTCCCTAATTTGGTGGCATTCTATCCATTCCATATTGATAGTCGATTTAACCTTTGTTAATACGTTCATAAATTAATGTAACGTGTCAAAAAAAGATTAAATCGACTATTATGACTCACGAATATGTAATTTGTATATAAAAAAAACGCCTTCATTGTCTGTTCTTCCATCTCAAGCAATATGAAAGCTCCCAATAGGATCTAGATACACTGAAACTTACTGGATTTAGCATTCAAAACCACCTGCGAAACAAGGCGATTAAGCCTTTCAGCTCCCGGACCGGGTTTGAGGTTATATATGTCCCCAAGCTCAGTACATTCTGGTTTTCCTGAGCACCAACCTCCCATTGTGAATAGTCCAGGGCTCCTATGTAGTAATGTGTTGTCTATCAAATCAAGAACAGGATCATCTCTAACGAATTTCCTTGCAAAGGCGGCGCCACTAGCGATCATTTTGTCTGTGTCCTTGATGGTTAGGATGTGGGGATGCTGCTTCGGAGGAATGTCCCAAGAAATATAATGCAAGTCACTGTTGACAACAGTTTTAGCCATCTCCGGCGAGTTGCACGCAACAGTATGGAAATAGCCTTCCGGGGAAGAAACGTAATTAGTGTAGTACATGAGAAGGGTCCTTGGTAGATTATCCCATCCCCAGATAACATATTCAACAAATTCGCGCGATAAAATCACCCATGCTGAACCTAAAATGTAGCAACAATAATTCATAAAAAAAATGGAAAGTGAAATAGAAAAAGAGTCCTACTTACTAGGTGACCAACAGTTATTTGGCCAACATGTTGCTAACACTCATAGAACTTCTCAAACATGTGTGCATGTATTCTGCGTCATGTGAGCGCAAATTATATTGATTCATGTGTGCATGTGTGCGTGTAAAGCCTAATAGAATGTCAAAAACATAGTGCATTGGTTAAGTGTTTGAAAATTAGTTTCTCATGGACCGAAAGAAGAAACTATAATGCCATATTTGTACACTAAGGTAGAAGTTGTTTGGAGAAAGAGAAACATATCTCTTTCTTGAGATAAAATTTGCCTGATTTTCTATCGTCTCAAAAATTGGGACAGCGAGGATAGGAATAGGGACACAATTTCTTTTGTTTTGTTTCTGTCTCAATGTCTTTGTATTTTCTTTCTGTCTTGAAATAGTTAACATTACCGAATACAAGCTATAAGAGAACAAGTTTTTGAAGTTGATCATGCATACATTGTAATTGTGCCTTAAGAAGCTATCTCTTATAGATAACTTATTGAAGTACAAGAGCAACCAACATCTCATCAACAAAAAATAAAAAGTTTACACAATTTATTTCTGGTTTCATTCTCTTAATTGACTATTCTTCTCCAAATTAGCATAAATGAACCTTTAGAAAAGTGTGATCAAACTCAATCATCACAAGATGAAAAAAGAAAACTAACCAGTGAATAGTCTAAATGATGTTGGCAAATTTCTATTAGGAGTGACCCAAAATACTTCAGATTTGTTTGGCTGGTAAAGCCCTGGATCAACAATCAAAGGCATCGCTCGTTTTTTCCTGCACAATGTGGTCCAATTCGGGATCATGTATAAAAGCAGGTTCAATCAAGATAATCAAACTTGAGAATTCACCTAACTAGTGGAACTCTGGTAAACTAGAATCGTAAAACTCAATGCTTGAACTCATAGGAGTATACATGTAAATCCATAAATTAGATAGGAGACCCAATTAAGTAGGGACTTCAATAACCTTGGATTGTAACGTTGTTTATGTCAGGGGGAAGGAGGGAGAAGGAAAACTTACTCCTTCCATCGTAACCGACTTGTGTGCTCAATGAAGTTAAGATTTCTATCTACCTCCAAGAAAGTATATAGAAGATCTGCAGAATCATACACCTGTATATTAGTCTAATAATCATTGAGCAAAAGAAGCTTAAAAATGGCAACAGAAACATTTCTTCTATAAGCCAAACAACTAACCATCTTGAGTCACAAGAGGGTAATCTGAAGCACTGAGATTAATAAACCAGTCCCAATCTTTGCTTCTCTTTAGAAGAATGGCACAAGCATGAAGGGTAGCAGCAACCATGGTTGGTCCTGTGTAAGTAATAATGTTCGCCTTTTGAATCACAAAAACATTTCCCCTCTCATTGAAGATATGCTGCTTCTCAACTCTCAAAGTAAGCTCATTCCTTTCCTGTACCGGGGACTCGAGGTCCAAATGAAGAACATAGTGGTTTAGCGGATGGTAAACAGCATGAAGAGTCCTCCAAATCTTCTCCAAATCGCCTTTCGAGCCGGCAATCAAATAGGCAAACCGGGGAATCACAGGACCAGATGGAGCTGGAGCAGGGGCAACCTTTTTTTCCATGACATCCGTGGTTTCGTTTGCTTGATGAGACGGGAGAAAGAAAAAGAGTGAATTCAGGGAGTGAATTGAAGATGCAACACCAAAGCTTGAGGTCACAACAAGAAACAATATGCAAACAGCTGAAGTTATTAGGAGAGGGAACAACCACTTCTTCTCTAAGTACAAGGACCCCATCATCTCTTTAATTAGAGCTTCAGGGATTCTTAAACAATTTTCATGAATCACTGAAACATATAATGTTTTTCCAATTCACCATCCATCATCATCAGCCACTAGAACATACATAGTTGAAATCCTCTTAAGGCTCCTCAATACTCTCTTCCTTTGAATAGTGTCTGTTCAATGAATGAATGAATCGATCAATAGCAAAGTAACAAACATGAACTAAAGAAATTCAATCTATACCTACTCTTTGATCATCCAGTAAGGGAACCGAATCATTAAAATATATTACAGAAATGAACAACTAAAGTAATTGTTCTTATCAAACCAGCTAAAAAGAAAAAGAAGATTTTTCTAAATCTGTTATTGAAATGAAAACATCATATCTAGAAGAACACAAGGATCCAAAAACGTTTCTTTGATAAACTGATGATAAATTCATCTCGAAAGAAAGAGGGAAAAGAAAAACTGAAATGGAGAAAAACCCGGATCAAAAGTTCAAATTTTGACGAGCATTAACATTGAGAGAGTAGAAAAGAACACGAGGAAAGGAACAAGAGCTGAAGGTTTAGCTCATAATGATGATCATGGTCATTATTATATAAAGAATACATGCAGCTGGAAAATAACATCAATTAATAATAATATAAAGTGGTTATAAGTTTTAACGAGAAACAGATCAACGTGAGTGGAGGAAGAGGGTGAACCTGCGTTGTGTTGTGATTGTGATGGAGATGGAGATGTTAAGAAGCATCCACGTCTAGGAAGAGAATAAAGATTATGAGTGATGATTTCAGATTTATTTTTTGTTAAAAAGGAAAACAGAAACCGATGAGAAACCAGTTTCTTATTCTGTTGGTGTAATGTAATCTTGTAACTTTGCTTCTCAGTGTTTCATTGAACGTGTCAGCCAAATTGGTGTTTTTTTTTTGAAAAAAAATTAATTTATTATTATTTTATTTATGTTTAATATCCAAGTATGCACTTATATTTCTTTGCGTCAATTTAATAAGAATGTAAGTAATGTGTATCCTAAAAGCATATTAAGATTATTGTAAATGAAAAAATGTTTATATTTGAGCTTACAAAATATGTCTAATTTATGTTTTTATTAGTGGACAAATTATATTTGAAATAAGACGGTACACAGCCGATCTAATAGTAACAAATTAAGTATATGTGTCTTCTTTTTATATGGGTTAGACAGACTTAAATACAGATCTTTATAATTTATATCTAGCTCGATTCAGAGAGTAAGGTAAATACTCTCTAACTACTTCAATTATCACTATTTAGATGATAACTAACTTAAATATGGAATAGATAATAATTACTCATTATCATTTAAAGTCATCCTCAAATAATGACTAGATTACATTTATATCTCTATAAATATTCTAACACTCAAGTATTTTTTTTTTAATCAAATCTCATTTAAAAATTACTTAAACTCTTGTTGATTTAGACATTAAAATTCTTTGTAGATATATCTTTTATTATTGTCTAGACAAAACCGTTGATAAACTACTATTTCGCTGAACAAATTGAAACCCTTATCCTAAATATTTAAATTTTATGTTTAGACTCAAATTTAATTTAGTTTCATGTAATATCTTAAAAATTTTTTATTTGCATCAAATATACTCCTAACAGCTAATTTTTCAAAAAACTTAGGTTCAATTCAGCAACAATTTTACAAAAATAACCATCAATACAAATAAACTAGAGATAATTGGCATGTATTATTACTGGATTAATCATAAATTTTTGGACAATTCACTTAAATAAATTGTTTAGAGAAGAATTTTACTCAAATACAACTTTCTAAACAGCAAGACGCAAATGCAATTTTTCATATAATTATAGAAACTGCTACTGGCAGTAATAGTTCAGAGGAGCATGTAAACCGCTACTGGCAGCCATGGTTTACATGGAATGTTGCGCAAACAGAAACCGCTATAGGCAACAGCGGTTTCTATACAAGTTGGCTTGGTTAGCGGTTTATGTGTTGTGCTGCGTGAACGTAAACTGTTGGAGACAGCCGCGGTATACGTTGGAAGTGTGTATAAAACTGCGGAAGCCAGCCGCAGATTCTTTGCTTGGTGTGGAGTTAGAAATTTGTTAGAGAGAATAAATTCTAGAGAGAGGGAGGAGCACTCTGGGAGCGGATTCGAGTTTTCTCAGTGATGCACCACTATTTTATGATATAGTTTGGACTGAATTGAGTGGGTTTGTGTCAACTAATCTCACACTTATTCATTGAAATTGCATGTTTTTTATTTCCTTCTTGATTTTGTGTTATGATTGAAAACTTGCTTCCTAGGCCTTTAAATTTGCTATATTTAATCCTCCTTTATTATAATTCGGTTGGCAGTTTTGATTCTGATTTTCGTAAATAGTCTCTGTTTGACGAACCGGACTCGATTCATGAGAGGAGAGAGATAATAGTATACTATTATCATTATATTAGTATTAGAAAATGCTTGAATGACATTATAAGGTTACCTGGTCTGTTTTTGTTAAAAACAGAAAATCGGTTTAACCGGGTTCACAATTTACTGGCGCAGCTTAGCACCAGCACTCTCTGATGACTTTAGCAATGCTAAGGCCTCATTATACATGTTTTATTCTCATAATAAATATGTTACTAGTGTCATTTATGCTAGTAGATCAGAAATTAATTTTTAGAGATGTTTTTACAAGTGTTCCGATACACCTAGTTTTAGTAGTTATACACCAGAGATATTTTAATATTATTTTAACCCACCTCCAAGCCAACCAATCACAACTCACCTTACACCCCCAAGACACTCCAAGGCTGGTCATTTATTCCCTTTGGCCGAAATTGAAAGGAGAGAAAAGAGAGAAAAGTTCATGAACACTTAATCTTCAAAGCTTGATTTCTTCTGAACCAAAACTCAAATCAAAACTCTGATTTCACCAGAATGATCCTCTCTTCTTCCTCTACATAACCATGTAACTTATCAAGGCTGAAAATAAGGTGAGATGGCTGTTCCTTTCCCCTTTCAATTTGGTTTTCAAGGAAACATGCTTAAACATGTGTTTTCTTGATGTTCTTCCTTAGGAATCATGCTTAACTTGACTTGAAGGCCAAGAAACATTAATTTTCAGCAAGTATAAGGTGAGATATCTCTTCCT
>NC_029792.2:23462718-23466216 GCF_000816755.2 Arachis ipaensis
TTTAAAGAAAAGATAAACAACAAAGAAAAAGTCTGTAAAGTTTTAATGACAGAAAAACAGACAGAGATTAGTGAACGAACTAGGGCAACATAGTTAGTCCTTGAGTTACGACTAGGGTTAGGTATTATATGAAAAGTTAAACTGTTTCAGTATAGACTTAATGAACCTATACTTGGGACAGACTAACTATTCATACCGAAATTTACATAAGCTTTAAATACATACGTTAAATAGAGAAATCAGAGCAGAGTAGAGAGAGACAGAGAACAGAGTAATCAGAGCAGAGTAAAGAAACACAGAGCACAGAGTAACCAGAGTAAAGTAAAGAGATAAAGAGAAAAAGAGTGATATAGATACAGAAGAAAGAGTAATCAGAGAAAAGTAAAGAGATATAAAGAGAAAGGAGTAATATGATAAAAAGAAATGGTTTGAGCCAAGCTTTTGTAAAAGTGAAAGATGTAAAGTTTGTATAGTATGATTGAATTCGTATAGTATAATTGAACAGAGAAAGAAAGAGGTACTGCATAAGAATGTGAAAGTGATAATGAATGATGATAATGAGAATGATTATGTGATGATCTGCTGCGTGAAAGCAGTCAGATAGATGGTGGTACGACCACTAAGAGTGCTTCCCTGGGATACTTAGCTATAATGCTATTCTGTAAGTCAGAGGACTCTTACAAAGGTATCGAGAAAACACAACTACAATATATCATGTAAGTCAAAGGACTCTTACAGTGAGAGTGTGTGTGTGTGTGCTCCTGTAAGTCAAAGGAATCTTACAGTGAGTGTGGTAGGCAAATATAAGTTAACTAGCTCCGCCATGCAAGTCAAAGGACTCTTGCGAGGAACATTGCCAACAGGGAAGCCTTACCTGGTCAAAGGACTCCGGGTAACGTCGGGAGCAGGTATGTAACCGACAAATGAGCTCATTACCTGCACTAGGGCTAGACATGCATCATTCTTGTCTGCGCATTATTCTCTGCTGCATTCTTTTCTGTGTGTGGTCTATTTCTTTATGTTTGTCTGCTTGCATGCTATTTCTGTGTTTTATTTTCTTGTATTCTTTTGTTTGTGTTCTACTTTCTGTTGTCTCTACTTTCTCTTTCTATCTTTATCTTCTGTTTACTGCTTCGCTATATTATGTTATTTGTCTGCTAATCGATCCCAAATAAATGAACGTAACTAATAACCCCGACCATACTAAGAACTCCCCAGTTCTTACCTCTTCTCTCTCCCTTCCCCCTTCAGATGGAAGCATGAGTACCCTTCCGTAGTTCACTGACGACCGTTCGCAAAAAGGATTCCATTTTAGGTAGTCATCTGAGTCTAGGGTGAATCTCATTTTCTGTTTATATGTATATACTGAGAGACCAGCCAACGTCTGCACCCCGTTCGTATGTGCACTTTAGCCTAAATCCTGTGTACGAGACTCCTGTTGTGTGGCTACTTGATGGCGTACCAGTGGGACGTCATATGGCAATGTATGATCGTGCGAAAGAGTAGTATACGCCCTTCCACCTTTTGATGACATTCGACCTGACTTGATTTTTGAAGACTTAGAACGTACTTTCTCTCGCTTTAGTAGTTTAGAGGGACTAGGTGAGTATAGAGCCTAGGCTAGCCTAGGTGCCAGCTTAGGGACCTCTTGAACAGGTTAGGACCTGGGATGTTGTATATATATATATATATGTTTGTATATAGATATTATTTAGCTATATCTATGGGTGTTCTAACTAACAGTCTATATTCTAATAAAGGCTGAATCACCGAATGTTGTCAACTACTTGTGATGTATTTATGTGTGGTTGTTTATAACTATTTTATCTGTTATTATTTGTGAATTGATTATAAATGATTCTGTTTATTAATCCAAATGTTTTTTTAAAAAAAAGTACCTCTCTAACTAACTACGCTTCTAACAACGAATCAGGCTCATATAATAAATAATAGATAATAATTAGGATGACAAATTGGTAGCACTCAGTTACTGGTATGTTCTAGGCGTACTGAAAATTGGGTCGTTACAATTTGGTATCAGAGCAGTTCGTTCCCAGTAGAGCCTGGGGAGTGGACTGACTATGCTTCATTGCATACTCTGCTTGTGTGTCTCATGCTGTTAGGGAATCTTCCAGACACATTTGGCATGAATGTCTATGAGTACTCATTTTGGGAATGTTCGTGCTTAACTTGAGATATTAAGACTGATCACCTTAATATTGATTGTTTGGTGCGGATAAGACCTCAATGACTGTGAATAGGCATGGTTTAATCGAGTTCCGAACGACGAATTCGTACGAGGCACAACTATTCTTATAGTTGTTATGATCTCCATGGCTATGGCTATGTGATATTTAGATGCTGTAAGGAATGAACTGATATCTTCGTTAGGATGGTTTGAAGGAAATAGATCTCTTGAAAATGGATTCTTGCACACGGCTAAAATTTTGAGGGCAAAATTTTCTTTTAGGAGGGTAGAATGTAACAACCCTAATTTTCGAGTACGCGAGATCTTTTCTGAAAGTACGGATTTCTTTGGAAGATCAGTAAAGGGAACACCTCTTCTGTATCATCAAGCATCTCAATCCTCATTTTCATTATATTATCTTTAACTCAGGACCTTAGTTGAGACAAGCCCGATAATGCAATCGCGAAGAACCTTGTTTTTGAACCGTATCGGTTGGCAGCTTTGATTCTGATTTTCGTAAATAGTCTCTGTTTGACGAACCGGACTTGATTCATGAGAGGAGAGAGATAATAGTATAATATTATTATTATATTAGTATTATAAAATGCTTGAATGACATTATAAGGTTACCTGGTCTGTTTTTGTTAAAAATAGAAAATCGGTTTAACCGGGTTCACAATTTATTGGCGCAGCTTAGCACCAGCACTCTCTGATGACTTTAGCAATGCTAAGGCCTCATTATACATGTTTTATTCTCATAATAAATATGTTACTAGTTTCATTTAAGCTAGTAGCTCAGAAAATAATTTTTAGAGATGTTTTTATAAGTGTTCCGATACACCTAGTTTTAGTAGTTATACACCAGAGATATTTTAATATTATTTTAACCCACCTCCAAGCCAACCAATCACAACTCACCCTACACCCCCAAGACCTGTGATTCTTGGTGAAAATTTGGTGAAATTTTGATGAAATTTGATGAAATTCAGGCTATGAACTTGTGTTCTTGTGGCTGCTGGAAAACGAAACCCTAGAGCTTAAATTGAGGTTCAATTTGTGTTAAAATCATGTAGAAAATATGGGGTTTTAGTGGCTGAAAATTTATTTTGAATTTTGGTAAAAATCGGTTGCTGAAAAGACTGAAAAACGGGTAAAAACAGAGAAAGAATCTGAAGAATTTACGAAGAACACGAAGAACACTTTGAGTGTGATGAAGAATAGTGAAGAAAAGATTTTAGATCTTAGAAAGGGCAAGGAAGTAAATATTTTGGTGTTTGAGGGGTTATTTTGTAATTTCTGAAAGTTAGGGT
>NC_029792.2:23466244-23481125 GCF_000816755.2 Arachis ipaensis
ACTTAGGGAGTGGTAATAACATGTTAGTGAGGCAAAGATAAATGAAAGATAAAAAGTTAAAAAAAAGATAAACAACAAAGAAAAAGTCTGTAAAGTTTTAATGACAGAAAAACAGACAGAGATTAGTGAACGAACTAGGGCAACATAGTTAGTCCTTGACTTACGACTAGGGTTAGGTATTATATGAAAAGTTAAACTATTTCAGTATAGACTTAATGAACCTATACTTGGGACAGACTAACTATTCATACCGAAATTTACATAAGCTTTAAATACATACGTTAAACAGAGAAATCAGAGCAGAGTAGAGAGAGACAGAGAACAGAGTAATCAGAGCAGAGTAAAGAAACACAGAGCATAGAGTAACCAGAGTAAAATAAAGAGATAAAGAGAAAAAGAGTGATATAGATACAGAAGAAAGAGTAATCAGAGAAAAGTAAAGAGATATAAAGAGAAAGGAGTAATATGATAAAAAGAAATGGTTTGAGCCAAGCTTTTGTAAAAGTGAAAGATGTAAAGTTTGTATAGTATGATTGAATTCGTATTGTATAATTGAACAGAGAAAGAAAGAGGTACTGCATAAGAATGTGAAAGTGATAATGAATGATGATAATGAGACTGATTATGTGATGATCTGCTGCGTGAAAGCAGTCAGATAGATGGTGGTACGACCACTAAGAGTGCTTCCCTGGGATACTTAGCTATAATGCTATTCTGTAAGTCAGAGTTCTCTTACAGAGGTATCGAGAAAACACAACTACAATATATAATGTAAGTCAAAGGACTCTTACAGTGAGAGTGTGTGTGTGTGTGCTCCTGTATGTCAAAGGACTCTTACAGTGAGTGTGGTAGGCAAATATAAGTTAACTAGCTCCGCCATGCAAGTCAAAGGACTCTTGCAGTGGTTTGCCTCGCAAGTCAAAAGACTCTTGCGAGGAAAATTGCCAACAGGGAAGCCTTACCTGGTCAACGGACTCCGGGTAACGTCGGAAGCGGGTATGTAACCGACAAATGAGCTCATTACCTGCACTAGGGCTAAACATGTATCATTCTTGTCTGCACATCATTCTTTGCTGCATTCCTTTCTGTGTGTGGTCTATTTCTTTATGTTTGTCTGCTTGCATGCTATTTCTGTGTTTTATTTTCTTGTATTCTTTTGTTTGTGTTTGCTTTCTGTTGTCTCTACTTTCTCTTTCTATCTTTATCTCATGTTTACTGCTTCGCTATATTATGTTATTTGTCTGCTAATCGATCCCAAATAAACGAACTTAACTAATAACCCCGACCCTACTAAGAACTCCCCAGTTCTTACCCCTTCTCTCTCCCTTCCCCCTTCAGATGGAAGCATGAGTACCCTTCCGTAGTTCACTGACGACTGTTCGCAAAAAGGATTCCACTCTAGGTAGTCTTCTGAGTCTAGGGTGAATCTCGTTTTCTGTTTATATGTATATACTGAGAGACCAGCCAACGTCTGCACCCCGTTTATATGTGCACTTTAGCCTAAATCCTGTGTACGAGACTCCTGTTGTGTGGCTACTTGATGGCGTACCAGTGGGACGTCATATGGCAATGTATGATCGTGCGGAAGAGAAGTATAAGCCATTCCACCTTTTGATGACATTCGACCTGACTTGATTTTTGAAGACTTAGAACGTACTTTCCCTCGCTTTAGTAGTTTAGAGGGACTAGGTGAGTATAGAGTCTAGGCTAGCCTAGGTGCCAGCTTAGGGACCTCTTGAACAGGTCAGGACCTGGGATGTTGTATGTATATATATGTATATAGATATTATTTAGCTATTTCTATGGGTGTTCTAACTAACAGTCTATATTCAAAAAAAGGCTGAATCACCGAATGTTGTCAACTACTTGTGATGTATTTATGTGTGGTTTTTTATAACTGTTTTATCTGTTATTATTTGCGAATTGATTATAAATGATTCTGTTTATTAATCCAAATGTTTTTTTAAAAAAAAAGTACCTCGCTAACTAAATATGCTTCTAATAACGAATCAGGCTCATATAATAAATAATAGATAATGATTAGGATGAAAAATTGGTAGCACTCAGTTACTGGTATGTCCTAGGCGTACTGAAAATTGGGTCGTTACAATTTGGTATCAGAGCAATTCGTTCCCAGTAGAGCCTGGGGAGTGGACTGACTATGCTTCATTGCATACTCTGCTTGTGTGTCTCATGATGTTAGGGAATCTTCCAGACACATTTGGCATGAATGTCTATGAGTGCTCATTTTGGGAATGTTCGTGCTTAACTTGAGATATTAAGACTGATCACCTTAATATTGATTGTTTGGTGCGGATAAGACCTCAATGACTGTGAATAGGCATGGTTTAATCGAGTTCCGAACGACGAATTCGTGCGAGGCACAACTATTCTTATAGTTGTTATGATCTCCATGGCTATGGCTATGTGATATTTAGATGCTGTAAGGAATGAACTGATATCTTCGTTAGGATGGCTTGAAGGAAATAGATCTCTTGAAAATGGATTCTTGCACACGGCTGAAATTTTGAGGGAAAAATTTTCTTTTAGGAGGGTAGAATGTAACAACCCTAATTTTCGAGTACGCGAGATCTTTTCTTAAAGTACGGATTTCTCCGGAAGATCAGTAAAGGGAACACCTCATCTGTATCATCAAGCATCTCAATCCTCATTGTCATTATATTATCTTTAACTCAAGACCTTAGTTGAGACAAGCCCGATAATGCAATCGCGAAGAACCTTGTTTTTGAATCGTATCGGTTGGCAGTTTTGATTCTGATTTTCGTAAATAGTCTCTGTTTGATGAACCGGACTCGATTCATGAGAGGAGAGAGATAATAGTATAATATTATCATTATATTAGTATTAGAAAATGCTTGAATGACGTTATAAGGTTATCTGGTCTGTTTTTGTTAAAAACAGAAAATCGGTTTAACCGGGTTCACAATTTATTGGCGCAGCTTAGCACCAGCACTCTCTGATGACTTTAGCAATGCTAAGGCCTCATTATACATATTTTATTCTCATAATAAATATGTTACTAGTTTCATTTATGCTAGTAGCTCAGAAAATAATTTTTAAAGATGTTTTTATAAGTGTTCCAATACACCTAGTTTTAGTAGTTATACACCAGAGATATTTTAATATTATTTTAACCCACCTCCAAGCCAACCAATCACAAATCATCAGAAATTTATTTTGAATTTTGGTAAAAATCGGTTGCTGAAGAGACTGAAAAACGGGTAAAAAGAGAGAAAGAATCTGAAGAATTTACGAAGAACACGAAGAACACTTTGAGTGTGATGAAGAACATTGAAGAAAATATTTTAGATCTTAGAAAGGGCAAGGAAGTAAATATTTTGGTGTTTGAGGGGTTATTTTGTAATTTCTGAAAGTTAGGGTGGTTAAAGTAGAAATATTAAAAGTTACGGGTGGTAAAAAGTGAATTTTAAAGGTTAAAAGTAAAAAGTAAAAAAAGGTAAGTTAATTTTCAAAAATTTATTATTAAAATAATAAATAATAATAAAATATTAAATAATAATATTTAATTAAAAATAATATTTTAATAAAAATAATAAAATAATGCAGAAAAGGCAGTTTTCTGTAAAAGCTTTCGAAAGACAACTTTAAGTGCAGAATCTCATAATTACCTTCATAAAACACTTAGGGAGTGGTAATAACATGTTAGTGAGGCAAAGATAAATGAAAGATAAAAAGTTAAAGAAAAGATAAACAACAAAGAAAAAGTCTGTAAAGTTTTAATGACAGAAAAACAGACAGAGATTAGTGAACGAACTAGGGCAACATAGTTAGTCCTTGACTTACGACTAGGGTTAGGTATTATATGAAAAGTTAAACTGTTTCAGTATAGACTTAATGAACCTATAATTGGGACAGACTAACTATTCATACCAAAATTTACATAAGCTTTAAATACATACGTTAAATAGAGAAATCAGAGCAGAGTAGAGAGAGACAGAGAATAGAGTAATCAGAGCAGAATAAAGAAACACAGAGCACAGAGTAACCAGAGTAAAGTAAAGAGATAAAGAGAAAAAGAGTGATATAGATACAGAAGAAAGAGTAATCAGAGAAAAGTAAAGAGATATAAAGAGAAAGGAGTAATATGATAAAAAGAAATGGTTTGAGCCAAGCTTTTGTAAAAGTGAAAGATGTAAAGTTTGTATAGTATGATTGAATTCGTATTGTATAATTGAACAGAGAAAGAAAGAGGTAATGCATAAGAATGTGAAAGTGATAATGAATGATGATAATGAGACTGATTATGTGATGATCTGCTGCGTGAAAGCAGTCAGATAGATGGTGGTACGACCACTAAGAGTGCTTCCCTGGGATACTTAGCTATAATGCTATTCTGTAAGTCAGAGGACTCTTACAGAGGTATCGAGAAAACACAACTACAATATATCATGTAAGTCAAAGGATTCTTACAGTGAGTGTGTTAGGCAAATATAAGTTAACTAGCTCCGCCATGCAAGTCAAAGGACTCTTGCGAGGAACATTGCCAACAGGGAAGCCTTACCTGGTCAAAGGACTCCGGGTAACGTCGGGAGCGGGTATGTAACCGACAAATGAGCTCATTACCTGCACTAGGGCTAGACATGCATCATTCTTGTCTGCGCATCATTCTCTGCTGCATTCCTTTCTGTGTGTGGTCTATTTCTTTATGTTTGTCTGCTTGCATGCTATTTCTGTGTTTTATTTTCTTGTATTCTTTTGTTTGTGTTCTGCTTTCTGTTGTCTCTACTTTCTCTTTCTATCTTTATCTCCTGTTTACTGCTTCGCTATATTATGTTATTTGTCTGCTAATCGATCCCAAATAAACGAACGTAACTAATAACCCCGACCCTACTAAGAACTCCCCAGTTCTTACCCCTTCTCTCTCCCTTCCCCCTTCAGATGGAAGCATGAGTACCCTTCCGTAGTTCACTGACGACTGTTCGCAAAAAGGATTCCGCTCTAGGTAGTCTTCTGAGTCTATGGTGAATCTCATTTTCTGTTTATATGTATATACTGAGAGACCAGCCAACGTCTGCACCCCGTTCGTATGTGCACTTTAGCCTAAATCCTGTGTACGAGACTCCTGTTGTGTGGCTACTTGATGGCGTACCAGTGGGACGCCATATGGCAATGTATGATCGTGCGGAAGAGTAGTATACGCCCTTCCACCTTTTGATGACATTCAATCTGATTTGATTTTTGAAGACTTAGAACGTACTTTCCCTCGCTTTAGTAGTTTAGAGGGACTAGGTGAGTATAGAGTCTAGGCTAGCCTAGGTGCTAGCTTAGGGACCTCTTGAACAGGTCAGGACCTGGGATGTTGTATGTATATATATGTATATAGATATTATTTAGCTATATCTATGGGTGTTCTAACTAACAGTCTATATTCTAATAAAGGCTGAATCACCGAATGTTGTCAACTACTTGTGATGTATTTATGTGTGGTTGTTTATAACTGTTTTATCTGTTATTATTTGTAAATTGATTATAAATGATTCTGTTTATTAATCCAAATATTTTTTTTAAAAAAAAGTACCTCGCTAACTAACTACGCTTCTAACAACGAATCAGGCTCATATAATAAATAATAGATAATAATTTGGATGACAAATTGGTAGCACTCAGTTACTGGTATGCCCTAGGCGTACTGAAAATTGGGTCGTACATAGAGGATGGAAAGAAAGCATGCAAAAGTGGAAGGAACACAAGAAACTAAGGAGCTGAGCAGCGAGGATCGACGCGCACGCATGGCTGACGCGTGCGCGTGAATTGACGCATCTAACAGTGACGCATACGCGTGACTGACGCGTACGCGTGACAAGCGCAGAAGACCAGCGACGCGTACGTGTGGCCTACGTGTACGCGTGACAGAGCGTCACGTGCTGCATTTATCAAAACTCGCTGGGGGCGATTTCTGGGCTGATTTGGACCCAGTTTTCAGCTCAAAAACATAGACTAGAGGTAGGGGGCAAGCTGAGACTGGACATATATTCACTTTCACTTAGGTTTAGTTTTTAGTTTTGAATTTTAGAGAGAAAACACTACTTCTCCTAGGGTTCTTAGCATTCTTAGTTTTTGGCTTTTTGATTGGATATTGAGAGAGCTGCTACTACCTTCGATTCAAGTCTTCATCGTTATAGTTTGTCTTTCTATCACTCTACTCTTTTGTTTTTCATTTAATTGCTTGTGGTCATATTTGGATATTGTTAATTTTGAATTTATTAATGCAATGAACTATTTTTATATTTAATTCCATTACTTGTTTGATTTCTTTCAATTAATTATCATCTCCAAATTTGCTCTTATTAATTTAATTTTAATTACCATGTCTCCTATCTACTCCCTTTACATATTTGTAAAAATGGCATTCATGTTAATGGAGTAGAGCTCCTAACTTGGCTTTGGAGTTGATTAATTGAAAATCCTTGAGTTGGAATACTCAATTATTAATTTGAAATTAGAAATTGTTGGCTAACTCAATTTTCACTAACTCTAATCCTTTCTTGTGAAGTGATTAGAACTTGTGAATCAGAGTTAGTGTTACCTACTTGACTTTCCTTTATTAGTTAGAGGATCACTAAGTGGAAGCAACAACCTTTTACTATTATACATGGGAAGGTCAACAAGGATAGAAAATCCAATTAATCTTCTCCTAGCCAAGGCCTTTTATTTCAAATATCTAATACCTCTTGTCATTATTTGTTGCTTTAATTGATCGGCATGTATTTTTCCGTTTCCAATTCTAAAATTTCTCAGAAAATTTCTGATCAATAAATTGCACCTTGTGTCAACTCTTTGGGAAACGACCTGGGAATTCTACTCCCAGTTATTTAATCTTAATTATGACACAAATTAAATTGGTAGTGGGAATTTCCTCGGTTAAGATTGTACTGACAACGCTACTTTTATTAAAATTTCTTAACCGGCATTTTTCCACCCATCACTCAGCGCTGACCTTTAATTGAACATCATGGCAGATGAACAGAGCTTGTATCGACTGTATGGCATTGCCCACATTGCCGGTGCCATTGTCGACGAGGTTAGCTTTGTTTTATTTTTCTGAGTATTAGAATTTATAAAGAATCTAGTATGTAGGGTATAGGAGCTAGAATTTATAATTTAACCTTTATAGTTGAGTATTAGACTTTGGAATTTAGGATTAGAATGTAGCAGGGTGTACATTAAAAAACTAAAATATGGTTAACCGGTTAAAAAAACATAACTACATTTTGGTTAACTAATTCAACCAAACAATTTTAAAACCAAATCCATATTTTTCAAAATTGGTTAACCAAAACCAAATTTAAAAAAATCGATTTTTAACCGGTTAAACAAAACCAAACCCAAATTTTAAAAAATTTTAATTTCAATTTTTTAGATTAAAAATTCAATTTTAAAAAATAATGTTTTTAAAAAAACCAGTTTTTTGTCCAAAAAATAGGTTTTTTTTTATTCGAAAACCAATTATTTTTTCAATACCTGGTTGTGGAGTCACATGTCTTCTCAGGTTGGTCAGAAAGTATGCCTAAGACTCGGCATTTTCTCCTTCCACAAATGCAAACGCAACGGGCAAGATATTTGTGTTTTCATCTTGAGCAATAACCAGCAGCAAAGTCCCTCCATACTTGCCATACAAGTGCGTACCGTCGATATTGACTAGCAGTTCGCAGTGTCAGAAAGCCTTAATATAGGGAGAAAATGTCCAAAAAAAAATGATGAAAGTAGACAGTTGATTCATCAACCTGATTACCTACTCTAATCGGAGAGGTCTTCAACAAAGCAATCGTACCCTCTATGGTGGATGTCACTCAAAGGATCCAACGGGACAACTCGCCATATGACTCCTCCCAGTCGTCATAGATCTGTGCTACTGCCTTCTACTTCGCCATCCAGACCTTCCTGTAGCTAGGCTTGAAACCATAGGTTGCATCAGTTGCTTCCTGCAACACCTTTATCGTAACCGACGCATCGGCTCTGACCAACAAAAAGATCCTCGCACATATGACATGATAATCAAGCTGTTTGTGATCGCTCGATATCGATGTGGCCAAACACGTGTGCGGTCCGTTGTACCTCCTAACTTCCCAAGTGCTCTTTCTTTGCCGGAGCATGATATGAATCATTCCACCCTTTGCCGTGGTATTTGAGATGGTCTGCCTCCATCACCCTGTACTTTCGAAAGATTGGCCAATCTGAAATTCCGTTAGAGCGGTTGCATCATGCAGACCCTGACCACCAAAGGTTGCATCGACGTCCGGCTATTGGTCTATGACTTCCAAGTTCAAGGTTGACAAGTGTGGAGGATATTGTTGTGCCGGAACCCGATGGCCCATGGGGTATATGTGTATTGCTCGGAATATCATCATTGATGTCCCCAATAATGTCGATCGGCTCATCGTCCAAATCATCATCTCGCATCGCATTTTCAACTCAATCCGGTCCAATCTCAACTTCAAAATCAGGAACACTACGAGACACACTAGCAGTACCAACCGCAACACATGGAGGATCAGAGATCGGATAAGTAGGTGCTACCACAGGCATCAACATTGAGGCACCACCCATCGTCATCAACTGAGGATTCGGTGCTGATGCCCCAGAGCTGTCGACACCATCTTTCAACTTCGGAAATAACTCGGGTATTCTAACCCCAAAAAACTCCACCGACAGTAAAACAAGACCTACATATCTTCATCGGACCCTATCACAAGTGTCTCATACTTTACAGTGGCTGACACAATAGTAATAGGAATCTTGTAGAACAACTTCTTTACCCACTTTGTCCTACACACACCTAACTTCTGTAATATGCTATTTTTTATCTCTGGCAACGTACTCGACGACCGGATAAAAAGGCTAAGTGGTTCCCTATCTGTAAATTTAACACCGTGCCTTTTGCTTTTCTGAATTTTACCAGAGTAATGCACTAGAGCTAGAAAACTCTCTTCACCATCCATTTGTGAAAAATGGCACTCCACTACTACCTTAATGCCTTGGAGGGGTATATATAGCCAAGCACTATATGCATACATTACACATAAACCACTACTGCCTGTAGCAGTTTATAACCATGCCAACTTGTACAAAAATCGCTGCTGCCTATAGCAGTTTCTGTTTGCACAACAATCCACGTAAATTGTTACTGCCAGTAGTAGTTTCTATAGTTATATGAAAAATTGCATTTGCCTATTGCTATTTAGAAAGTTGTATTTAAGTAAAATTCTTCTCCAAACAATTTATTTAAGTGAATTGCTCTAAATTTTTTGAAAATTTAGTTATCAGGAGTATATTTAAGGCAAATAAGAATTTTTTTGGGACAAAATTAAAACAATAAAACTTAGAGATATTTTTAAAATTTTTGACAAAATTCAAAAACAAACAATATACTCTACCCTGAAATTAACGTTGAAACATGGGAAAATGATTATTCTATCTATTTATGAAATCTAGATATAGGTTATGTCTAAAAGTGGCAATGGATAAGGTAGGGTAGGGTTTGAACCCAATTCTAACCCTATCTGCAGGTTGAATTTGTTACTAAAACTCAACTCTATTTTACTCGCGGGTTGAAAATAACCCAATTCTAATTCTACCCGTAGTTAACCTGTGGGTATCCAACTCTTCTCACGAGTTTTCACAAATATACAATATTATTATATAATTTAATGAACATGTAAATTAAAAATTTAATACAAATAACACAATCATCTCACAACCCACACCCTATCCAACCCGTGTTCAAATTCGCTCCGCACTCAACTCTACTCGCAACAGATCGAGTTGGCAATTTTACCCAACTGAATTTGATAGAATTAGATACCCACGAATAGAATGCATGCTGTCACCCCTAATCATATCCTATTATTAATATACGAGACTCTATTATACCTCTTTTCGCACAAAAAGAATGCAACCATGCAAGTGCTCTAATATTATTATTTTAGAGCACCTATTCTAACGAACAAATCAAAAATATCTTTTTATAAAGATATTTATTTAATTATATTTTATCAACAATTTTAGTTTTGGACAGCATACTAATTTCAACTTGTACTTATATGTTTGCACAAACTAGTAGTATGGAGGAAGATAATTGGAATCCGATGCAAAGGATCAAAGACCAATAGATCATATCATAATCTATCTACCTATTTATTTATTTTATTTATATAAAAATTGACATATATATATAACTAAAAAAAAAACTCCTATTATTAGTTATCCAAAAGAATATATACAAAAAGTTTTCGTACATTAGGTAGATCTAAATCTAATTAATAGAAAATCACATGAAGAAGTTCATACCGTCAAATAAAAATAAGAATAAAAAATAAATAGATCTTTGACTTTTTTTATCGCAGACATTTAAGTCTTTTAGGATTGAAAAATACATTTACATCTCTCATCTTTCAAAACGCTTGATAATTATACCCTCCATATAGTTGGGGTTCAAAACGGTAACAAAAAATGCTGATCTGGAGGGAAGAGTGACAATGTGTTCGTTACGGTGATGATGTGGATGGTTGACAAAAAAATAATGGACAACTAGATCCCGGTGCATCAAAACGATGTCGTCTTGACACTGAGCGCTATTTGTTCGAAATCTATCGAAGCCATGGCCATTGATAGTGCTCCTAGAACTTGGGAGTGAGGAACGATTGTCCATGGTGAGTGAAGGGGTTCTTCATGCACAAAGCCTGAAGTGGATAGATAAGAGAGCTCTGTTTCAACCAGGAGTGGTTGCACCGTGCCAGGAGGAGATGAGAGAGATTGAATTGCGTCAAAGTGCTTCTGCGGCATATATGCCATTCTCTATAAGTCAAGAACAACAACTAACCCTAATAGAATATTTTTCGGGTGCCCATTTTTTAAGATAAGTTCATGTTTTCTCAATATTTGGATGAAGCTAGAGTGTGTCTAATTGGTTGATTCTTTGGTAATTTTTTGCAGGTTAAATAACAGTACTGCAGGTATTTTATTTGGGTTGATGAGCATTAAAAAATATTTGTAACATAGAGACTTAAACATTGGGTGCTAAAGATGATGGTCGGAGAATAGATGTTGAAGAACAATTGTTAGGCAAGAATTGAAAAAAAAATTGGAAGATTTGGAGAAGAAAATGTTATCTTTAGAAAAGAAAAAATGCATGAATTTATGGCCTACTGTGATTAGTAGTGTAGTTGCTATGTATTTCTTAAAGGGTTGAAGACGATTGGTGTACTTGTTGATATTGTAATGAAAATTCTTACTGCTGGCTGTGTAATGTAAAGTCTATTTTAGACTTATTCCAATTTTCTTTACAATGAAAATAACTAAACAAGAACACAAGTCAAAGATTATATAAGGTAGTAATTCTAAATAGATTATAACCACATGAATAATACTAGCATAAGATAAGCATAGTTGCCAGTAAATATATTTGGCTTAATCCTAAACATGAACACCACAACATAAGTTTGCCATAGAACAACAAAATGACTACATGATATGAAAACAAGTTTGCCAACTAAAATAGCTAGAAAGCATTGTTTAATTGTTGCTATTAACAAAGACAAAACATAGAATTTATACAGTTATATTCAGTTCTTCTGATTTTTGGAGTCATGATTAGGGATGAACTTATAAAGCTTTGTGGTATCACTGCTAGCTACTTTCAATGTCTCTTTTGATGGTCCTCTACTGGTGCTGGTAGTTTGAGTTTGTGGTGAAATTGTTGCTAGTGAAATTATTGCTGGATTTTCAGTTGTTGGGGGTCTTACAATTGCTTGCTTGGGTCTGAATTTAGAAGCAGCAACTTGGAGCTTGAGTTGGCCCATTCTTAGCAACTGGGATGGAGCCCTGAATGGAGTTTGAGCTGAAGTAGATGGTACTATTGTTGCAACTGCTTGGGGATAGGATGGTGTTGTAACTGGTGCAGTTGTTGATGCTGTTGTCTGCATTGTTATATTTATTGACACATTTGGAACATTTTGGCCAATAACATTACTCTGTAAAATTAATCCAAACACACAACAGATTCAAATTGTGGACTAATAAGTAGATTCTTGTATTTAAAGTATATTATTTAAGAAGATCTTGCAGTTGATTATGCTGGTACAGTAATTGTTTCAGTAGTTTTTTTACTTTGTGATTGGTTAACATCCTATGTAACAATGATCTAGCAGATTAACTTAATGGACAGATTAATTCCTATACTATATTAAAAAATGACATAATAACCACTAACTTATACTGAACTATACAAATATATCTTTACTATTGAATATGTACAGTTTAATCCTAAATATGTACTTGCTTACCTCTGGTTGAGGTGTTGACTATGAAAGAGGAAGCAGAACCAATACTTGTGAGTCAGTAGCAGAACCACTTTCATAATTTCTTAGTCTCTGATCTTGCAACACTATAGGCCACCACATAAAATTAATTGTTCACATCTTGTGTCACTGCTGAAAGTAGTTGACCTCCATAGTATGTTTTCATAAAAGCTTCATCTAGATGGATAAACAACTGACATCCACTCTTGAACCTTTGCTTACAGCCCTCCAAACATATATAAATTTGGTCAAAAACAGGGGGATTGTGGGATAGACTTCACATTTAGTTTTACTGTCGATCCGAAATTACTCTTAATTATCTCCAAGCTGTATTTCCTGAGCTTCCCATGCTACACTTTTTCATTTCCTATAATCCTCTCTTTTGCCTCTTTGACTGCTATGTAAACCATTTTCGGATGCACCACCAAGTCAAACTCTTCTCTAAGAAAGTCAATTGCCTCATTCACATAAAGTCTTATTGGAGGCTTATTATTGGGCTGCACAGTAGACTCATATCTCTAGAATGCAGTAGGCCAAGTTCTTGTGAGCTTTATAGTAAGCCCAGTTCTTTTGGAACCACCACTTCCACTTGCACTCCTTGGTCCAACTCCTTTTTTATCCCCACTTGACTCTGCCCCTTTACCTAGCTTCATATTGGTCTTCTTCTTTGACACTTTCATGCCCATCTAAAACAGTTTTAGTCACAACAGGAGGAGGTTTATATAGTTCGTTCTTGGTACTTTCATGCCCATCATCTTTTGTTGATGATGATGACTGAAGCCCCCTTAAAATATCATCAATATCAAATGGATCATCAAATTCTTTCACCCCCCGTTTCTACAACAACATCTTCTTTCCCAACATTATTCACTATCTCTGACTCATCAACAGGGTGGTCAAAGTATATGTAAAACTCATCAGTCTTTGAATTCCTTAGCTTGTTCTCTTGAAGCTTATTGATTCCTGCATTCCCCCCCTCAAAATGTGCAGTCCAGACTCAATATCACTTGTTGGGTCATACCAATAAACTGCCTTATAGGAGGCATATCCCAAACCCTTGAACAACGTTACCAACTCTCCAAAATTCATGAAGTCTAAGTCCATTTTCAAAAATTTTTCAACTTTTCCATTAAGATACACAAGAGTTTCACTGATTTTTCTACTAAAATGACCTCCGTGATGAAAAACGGAAATCACATATATATCATCCATCTACATTATCAACATATAAATAAATCAGAGATTAAACCCCACAAACTATATATAAACCCTTGTAAAGATACACAATCACAGATTAAACCCGACAAACTATATATAAACCCTAGCTCATATCCTCTGAATTTTGAAATCACTCAACTCCACATAGTTTTTTCTTCTTATACACGAATAAAAACATGCAATAATAACTAAACCCAACACCATGCATTATATTGTTACAATCATTTAAATACCAACGCACATAGTATCAAAGATTTTTTTACCTCTGTAGAAGAAGGCAGCTTCTTCACCAACGACACTTGGTGTTACCTTCGCCAATCACAATTTTAACTTAGCACAACATCACTTTAAATTGGAAGATGGTTTTTTTTAGGGAGAAAGATGTTATTTGTCTTTTGGTAGGGTTTGCTGTAATAACTGGAGTAAATTATGAGTGTCACGGGGATTACGAAGAGGTGAAGTGAGATGGGAGATTGCAATGGTGTCGTTTTGATGCACAGGGCTCTAGTTGTCCATTAACTTTTTGCCAACCATTCACTTCATCACCGTAACGGACACATCATCACTCTCCCCTCCAGATCAGCATTCCTGTTATCGTTTTTAACCCCACGTACATGGAGGGGTATAATTGTCAAGCGTTTTAAAAGGTGAGAGATGTAAATATATTTTTTAATCCTAAGAGACTTAGATGTTCGTGGTAAAAAAGATTAGAGACTTATTTGTCTTTTACTCTAACAATAAATATATAAATAAATAAAAACCACAATGAAAGTGTATCTTAAATACTACAAATTGGTACAAATAGCATATCAAAATAGATGAGTTGGTACAAATTGTTCTTGTAATAGCATAAATGCTTCTTTTATGTGTTGAGTGCTGTATTGACCTTAAGTAGTAGAAAAATTAGAAGATACACTTTACTTGTCTACGATATTTTTTAACCTAATAATTCTTTCAATATGGTTACACAGTAAGCAGTCACTTTCTATAATAATTCTCTCAATTTTTAAATTATCTTCTAAAATAACTGCTTCGCTCGAAGCCTTTGCTTCTGCTGCTATTAATGATGTAGTGTGAATTGTTGATGTTGTGTCTCCCTTCAACCTTCCTTTGTTATTTCTAATGGTCATTACTATATTGATCTTCTATTAAGTTTTTGTTAAAATAAGGCATCTGTGTGTAGTTTTAACTATTTCGATAGAGGAGTTCTCATTTGTCAAGTATTCAGTTTCTTCTTAACAAAAAAATTCATATTATTCTGAAGAATATAACCATGCCAGAATTGACTAACCAATGTTGTTCTTTCTTTTTTTTTTTTTTTCGTC
>NC_029792.2:23481279-23481526 GCF_000816755.2 Arachis ipaensis
TTGTGTAACACATTTTTTTATATTGTCATTATATATAAAAAGATGTGTATAAACAAGGCTGACCAACACATGTGCGATAGTTAAATCTAAATAACCTTTAAAAAACAACAATCATATGTTCGGTTTCATTTCAAGCTAAGGATAATTATTAGTTTCGAAAGAAGTAAATTGCTTAAAGTATATTAATTAAAAACAATTTTTTTTGTTTGTTTATGAAAAAATTAATTTTAAAGATATAATAATAATA
>NC_029792.2:23482384-23493807 GCF_000816755.2 Arachis ipaensis
CATGAAGAAAATAGATAATTAAATTATTCTTTATCTTTACCTTCTTGTCTATTTTAAGTTTTATTATGATATCAGAGTTCTTCTCACCTTCTTCAGCCAATCCAAATCGTCAATCTTTCTCACCTTTTTCTGCCACGATAGATGATCATTTCTTCAATTTAGTTCAGGATTCCACCAATTTTCACTACATTCATCCTAGTAAGAACCCTACTTTAATTTTAATTATCCCTATTCTAATAGGAAGTAATTATCATCATGGAATAGATAATTCACCACGGCCATTATTTTTAAGAATAAACATGGGTTTCTTGTCAGTTCTATCACCTCTTCTCTGCCTGATGATTCTTTTTCCCAACCTAAAAATTTTGCAATAACTTGATTTTGTCTTGACTGTTTCATTCTCTGTTCTCTCTATTACTTAAAGTATCATCCATTTTGCTAGTATCTCCTCCGTCTGGACAGACTTGAAAGAACGCTTTGCTCAAGCGACCTTCTTTGCATTGGTGAGTTGCAAGAAGAAGTTTATGCACTAAAACATCGTAATCTATTTGTCGCTGAATTTGTTTGTGTATAAACTGTTGTGATTCTTCTTTGGTATTGTCATGGGTAAAAGAGAAAAGATGGTTCAATATAATAAAACTTGAAATAGACAAGATGATGAAGACAAAGAATAATTTGATTGTGTATTTTTTTCATGCTAAAATACAAAAAATAATGCTACCTATATATATACAAAATTGACTATGAACACAAAATAGCTAAACCAATAAAATCTTTTAGGTGATTCCATTAGCTGTCAAAAGATAAGTCAACATAATTAACTTTGTTTATTAAAGAAATGTGAATAAGCTGTGAGTGTTACAGAATGAGAAAAAGTGTGACAGAAATTTATTCTATTTGTTGGACTGAATTTATTTGTGTATAAACTGTTGTGATGGATAAGAGGAGAAGGATGATTATTATGTCCTACAAACTGGAAGGTAAAAATGTCAAGAACATCAAGTTTGGAAAGATTGAGGTGAAAGGGTTGAGGAGATAAAAATTTGGTAAATATGTTTGCCAACTGACTAGAAGAATATATGGAAAGAAGTTTCATCACTCCAACTTGAGCTTTCTGGCAAATTAAATGACAATCAACTTCTAGATGTTTAGTCCATTCATGAATAACCGAATTAGCCGCGATATGAAGAGGCTTTGATTATCATAATACAACACTGGTGGACGAACTAGAGAGATGTGAAAAAATTACAACATATTGAGTAACTATTGAAGCTCACAAGTTGTACTAGCAAGAGCATGATATTCGACTTCAGTGGATGATCGGACAATAGTGATTTATTTTTTAGTTTTTCAAGAAATCAAAGATTTGTCCAAGAAAAAGTAATAACCAGTCAACGATCTTCGAGTATCGGGGTATCCCACCCAATCGGAATCACTAAATCCAAGGATTTGAATTTCAAATTCTCTTGAGAAGAAAATTCCTTTATCAGGGCTATTTTTCAAATATCTTAACACACACTTGGCAGTTTAAAGATGATATTTAGTAGGAGATGTCATAAATTGGCTTAATTATTGAGTGGCATACATGATGTTTGATCGTGTAGTAGCAAGATGGATAAATTCTCCAACCAAACAATGATAAATAAAAGGCTCAGGTAGCAGGAGACTATTATCTTGATATAATCTTGTGGCACTATTCATGGGAACAAAGGTAGGTTTGGCACCTAATAAACCAATCTTCCAAAAGATTAAGACAATATTTTCTCTGAGATAAACAAATTTCTTTTGCTAATTGAGCAACCTCAATACCCAAAATATATTTTAACAGATCTTAGTCTTTAATGCAGAGTGTTAGTGCATAATAGACTTAATGGCAATAAATTTAGGAATGAAATTACCAGTAAGAATAATATCGTCAACATAAACTAGAAGAATAGAGAATTTAGCACTACTAAATTTAATAAATAAGTTATAATCAGATAAGGTTTGCTAGTATCCATGAGATAACAAAAGATTAGAAAATTGGTTATGCCACAAACGATTAATTGTCGTAAATTATATAATGACTTCAACAACTTGCAACATTGATTTGGTCAGAGATCTAATCCCGGGTGGTAGAGTCATGTAAACTTCTTCAGAAAAATTCTCATGTAAGAAAGCGTTATTGACATCCAACTGATGTATAGGCCAATACTTCATAGATGCCAAAGCCAAAACCAATCTCATGATGGTAGACTTGACAACAGGAAAGAAGATTCTCAAAAAATCAACACTTTCAGTTTTTGGATAAATTCTTTAGCTATAAGACGTGCCTTATACCTATCAACCAAACCATCAGGCTTGCGTTTAATATGATATACTCATTTACAGCCAACCGACTTAACACTTGCAAGATAATCAATAATACACCAGATTTTGTTCAAGTCAAGAGTATACAACTCATCTTTCATAGCTTTGCACCAATTGAGTGGATATTAGCATCCTTAAGGCTGTGTTTGGAAAGGAGATTGAGATTGAGAGATTGAGATTAGGAGACAAAGACTGAGACTGAATTAAATCTCTATATTGTGTTTGGTGTAAAATATACTGAACCGAGTTATGTCTCAATATTATGTTTAATTTAAAATAAATATGGAGATTGAAGGGTAGATTCGGAATTTGAAAAGTTAAATGAAGATATTTTTTATAAAAAAATATTAAAGTTTTAGTTTTCGTCTCTAAAATTTCAGTCCTCTGTGCCTCTACTTTCTAGAGATACTGAAGGGGCTGAAACTTTGGGGACGGAGATTGAAATTTTAATTTTAGTCTCTGACCACCAAACACAATATTGAGTCTTAGTTTTTCAATCTCAATCTCAGCCTCCTAACCAAACGCTACTTAAAAGACTGTGGCTCAATATCGGAATATAGAGATAAAAGAAATTGATTATGTATAAATGAAAGAGAAGAAAAAGACATTATTGAAAATAAAGGTAATGAATATTTTTTTTTTTGTCATTAAGGTAATGAATATTTGAATTTGGTAGAAATCCATTTTAATTAGATGGCCCATTGTCTTTGGAAAGGAATGGAATAATTTTATCTCCATATTATCATGAGCTACTAGAGTTTGTTGTTGAGCTGATGAAAGGCCCAAAACTAGATTTGAAGTGACCTGCTGTGATTTATTTTTAGTGTTTTCATGGATGAGAGTGAAAAAATTATTTAATATATAATTATCAAAGAATGGTTGTGTTTAATTATTCCTGTAAAATTATTAGTAATATTTTATTTCAAAAATAATTTTGTGAAAATGAAAGGTAAGTTAGTATACTTGATTGGTTAATTCTCTAAAATTGATTTTAGATATCTCAAGAAATTTAGGTAACTGAGACATGCTAACAAAGATACTGTTTACCAACAAAATTAAGTTTGATCACTCAGACATAAGTTTAGGTGCAAATCGACGATTTTTTATCCGTATATGATTGAATTTCTGGTGAATTACGGTGAAATGCAATTTTGTTATTTTCACGTATATGATGTGATCCGTTTGTTTGCTATAATTCGGCTTAGGTAAAACTATAAATCAGAATCCGGTTAAAACTAAATATACACGTACTATATCAGAAGTACGTGGAGAGTACATGTTTTACTCTCCTAACGGATTTATCCTATAAAATAAAATAACAACGTGCTAACCCAGATGGACACAGGAATCTCTCCGCAAATCTCTCTAAAGAAGAGTACTAAAGAGCAGTTATCACCCACTCAGTAATAGCTCCACAATATTAGACTCACTAAATAACTGCCTGTAGCACAACAATTCTATAAATATATTCACTCCTGACATTAAGGAGGTACGTTATTCATTCCGAATAAATTCATCTTTATCTTTTAGTCTTACTAACTTGAGCGTTGGAGTGCCTTTGCAGGTGTCCACCGTCGCCGTCCTTACAAGAAGACGATGTTCCTTCCTCTCACTCCCAAGGAAAGCAAGTTCAAGCACTAGCAGAACAGGCTATACCTCGGAGTCTATTTTCACACAGGAACATTTGGCGCCCACCGTGGAGCCCGAACTTAAATAACCCACGATAACCTTTTATGTTATTTTTGCAGGTCCATGGCTGATGATGTTGTTCCCCACCTACTCATGATGAACTGGTGGCAATGAACATCAAACGGGAGCAAAAACGAGAGAAACAAAAAAGTGACTGAATAAACTCATTTCTGCTCCACCGAAGTTCACAAAGTTGGAATTATATTTGAGTTTTTAACCAAATTTAATAATCTTTTATAATATTTTTTAATAAATTTTTACAAACTTATCATTTATTCTATTCTTTTACTGATAGTGAATTTTTTTATGTTCATTTTAAATTCACGTATTATTCATGAATGAGTATTCACTTTATTCCTTATTTCACATTGCTTTGCTCTAATCAGAATATTTATTATTATGCCGAATTCCTCTTTTTTCTTCTTATGTTACTGACTATAAAAATTTTAAGAACTTACTATGATAATGACACTTTCTTATTGATTTTTAGCAAATCAGCATAATACATAACTACTTATTCCTATTGACACGTTAATAAGCTACATTTTTTCTTATTCTTTCTCAATTGTTTTCATGTATTATTGAAAACTTCTCTATTTGTTGTTTATATTATTATTATTGTTTGTTCTTCGACTAATTACTCAATGTTCATGATGTCTTATTCATATTTTTTCAATTATTGGGAATGACGGAGCATAATTTTAATTTTTAGAATATGTATTTTAACAAAATTTCTTAATGTATTGGTGATTGTAATAGGACATGTTTAATGTGTCTTCAAATTTTCACCTTCAATTTATGAGAATGGACCTCGATTATACGTGACCAAATTTCATCTCCTTCTCCTCCACCAACTCAGACATATAACTTATGAACCTTATAAGTCGCAGTTGACAATTCTACTCCGGTAAAATCATGTATATGCATGATCTAATTTGCTCTACTACTTTATATATTCGAATTGCTTCGCATTATGTATGTATTTTATCATTTCATCTATCAAAATCAATCAATCCAAAAACAAAATTGGCTATTAATTAATCCGAAAAATCTTTATTATTCATTCAATATTCAATAATTAATTGTTGTTTTGAGTAAGAAATTCCTCAATAAGTTACTATGGGTTGGAAAAATTCCCGAGACAATTGATCATTACATCCTCGGATCATACAATTGATTCAGTCAACCAATACATATTTTTGAACTTTTCCGTTGGCGTCAATCAAATACTATATGCCATTCCTGAAAAATTGTTCTCAAGTAGGAAAGTATCCCCACATAATTATATTGATTGAAAAACTCTTACCATTCAATTGTTTTTGAATAAATATTGACTAACTGGCTAAGTTTGGGGGCTACCACTCATTGAATAGCCATAACTATCTCACTTTCTAATTTTTTTATTCATCTTTATTTATTTGTTTATCTATTTCATCTATTACTACCATTTTTTTTCATTTTTCTCTCTTTTCATTCTAACAAGTTGAGCTTGAGGCTGCCATAATCACAATTCCGATTTATAGGTCGGAAGCTCAACCAGTTTAATTAAAAATTTTCACAGGTCAAGCTTGGGGGCTATGATCCGTCCGTTGGCTATAATTCGACTTAGGTAAAACTATAAATCAGAATCTGATTAAAACTAAATACACAATCAGGAGTACGTGGAGAGTACATGTTTTACTCTCCTAACGGATTTATTCTATAAAATAAAATAACTACGTGCCAACTCAGATGGGCACAGAAATCTCTCTGTAAATCTCTCTAAAGAAGAGCACTAGAGCAGTTATCACCCACTCAGTAATAGCTCCACAATATTAGACACACTAAATAACCGATGTAGCACAACAATTCTATAAATATATTCACTCCTGACATGAAGGAGGTACGTTATCTTTCACTCTTACTAACTTGAGCGTTGGAGTGTCTTTGCAGGTGCCCACACCGCCGTCCTTACAAGAAGATGATGTTCCTTCCTCTCACTCTCAAGGAAAGCAAGTTCAAGCACTAGCAGAACATGCTATACCTTGGAGTCTATTTTCACACAGGAACATGATGCATTTGAAAATTTGTTGGAAGCAAATTTTTCACACACGCAATATGTTGTTAGTATTTTCAGAAAGTGAATGCATGGGCCGGGTGAAACCGGGTTTGATGTGACCCAGACCCGACCCGAAATATATACCGGGCCTATTTGTTAGACCCGAACCCGACCCTAGACCCGATGAAACCTATACACTTTCGGGCCACGATTATACCGGGTAAAAACCGGGTGAAAACCGGGCCGTTAACATTATATTACCTTGATACCTTCTTGTAACTTAGCATGTAAAAATATCCAAATTTCCAAGACTCCAACCATTATTTGACATGGTAAAATTCACTTAGAAAAATATAATAAGAACTAACTCTTCTCTAAAATTAAAGTATAACCATAATCAATACTAATATTGCCTAACAACACCAAATATTAAAATCAATACAAATAACACAAGATTATGCATTAGTCTAAAGTCTTATGCATTTTAAACATAAAACATTAACTTATAGTCTTATATATAATGACTAATAACACAAAATATTAAGATTTACAATACTTAAATTTCACATAATAATAGCCATCATCCATCACTAATAACACAAAATATTAATTGTGTATGATGACGGGCCACCGGGCCGATTTCGGGTGACCCGAGCTATGGCATGGACCCGACCCGAAATAATGACCGGGTCTACTTTTGAGACCCATACCCGGCCCTAGACCCGATAAAATCACATCAAATTAGCCCCTAAAATGTTCAGGACCGGACCGGGTCTTCGGGCCGGGCCGGACCATGCACACCCCTACTCTCAAGGAAAGCAAGTTCAAGCACTAGCAGAACATGCTATACCTTGGAGTCTATTTTCACACAGGAACATGATGCATTTGAAAATTTGTTGGAAGCAAATTTTTCACACATGCAATATGTTGTTAGTATTTTCAGAAAGTGAATTTTATAGTGTCATAATTTAATGTGTAATTTTTGTTTAATTTATTTTGGGGTAAGTACGATTTTAGTCCCTTAAGTATGGGGTCAGAATCGAATTCGTCCCTCTTCTTATTTTGCCATTAAAATCGTCCTTAATGTTGCATTTGTATTTAAATTCGTCCTTTGTAATTAAATTTTTTTTAAATGACAATTCTACCCTTTTTCATTTCGCGGGAAACGCTTGGTTTATTTCCTTGGATGAGAAACCCTTGACGTTTGTTAGTCACAACGCTTGGTTTCTTATTCACAAGACTTCGTAAAGGAAATCTAATACATTGTGCCCTAACCCAGAATCGGAGAGGAGCGTAGATGTTGATGGACTGTAACTGAAGAGAGGAGGAGAGATCGAGGAACTGGAAGAAAGGGACGTGAGGAGTCGCTGGAGCATTACCGATAGGGTTTGAATAGGTATGTTGTTGTTCCTTCTTTTCAGTTTGGTAGCTGTCTCTGCAGTAGGTATTCTCGGGTTAGATTACTTAGGGTTTGGGGGTGTGTTTATCGTTGGAATGAGGCCATGTGTGTGGAGAGTTCCGTCTGTTTCATATTCTATATTAATGTGTATGTGTTGTTGTACTCTGTTTCAGGGTGTGGTAGAAGACCATGGGTTATTTTAAAGTGAAGGTTTACCATGGAGGATGGTTTACGTATAAGAACGGTCCATTAGAGTATGTGGGAGGAGAAACAACGGTGATAGAAGAGATTGATGGCGATCGGTGGTCTGTATTTGAAGCGTATGCTGAGCTAAAGCAACTTGGTTACGTCGAGGAGAATATCCCATCATTATGGTTCAAGGATCCAGTTGCTGAAGACATGGAGAAAAATCTGAAATTATTTAAAACTGATGCGGATTCCATTGAGATATGTCGAATAGCAGAGTTGAGAGACCATGTAGAGTTATATCTTGTCCATAAGGTTCAGGACGAAGAGATGTTTTCTGATGTTGGCTATATTGATGTTGGGGATAAAGATGGGATGGGTGACATTAGTGAGGGGCAGGAGCTGGTTCCGTATGGGGGAGTAGATGAGGGGGAAAAGGAATCTGAACCATTTGCTGCTGACTCTGGGGCAGAGGACGACAATGAAGTTGGGTATGATAAATCTAGTGACAGTGACAGTCTCGATTCGGAGTACAATCCATCTGGGGAAGAGGACGATAGTGAAGATGATGTGCACTTTACTGATAGTGATGATGATGTTGATCCTGAGGTAAGTGGCTTTCAAGATGTGAATGTGATGAGTAAGAAACCTAGGGTTGTGAATAAGAATGCTTGTGCAAGTGAGCAGTTTGAGAATGTTGAGGGAGGAGACAGTGATGACTTAGATTTCGATCACCGGGTTGGGTCTGATTCAGAGCATGAGGGCTTCACATTCCCAGTTCACAAGCTTCCGAAAGATATGACTCAATACAAATGGGAAGTTGGCACTTTGTATGCATCTCGGGAGGAGTTCAAGGATACGGTAACTGCTTATGCTGTGCATACGGCAAGGTCAATCAGGTTTAGGAAGTGTGACTTGCAGAGGGTTAGGGCTGTTTGTTCGGGTGATTGTCCTTTCTGGGTGTATGCTGCAAAGGTCAGGGGTGAGGAAACTTGGCAGCTACGCAGCATGAACTTGACACACACATGCACACAAGCACACAGGGTGGGGATCTTACATTCGAAATGGCTCGGCAAGGCGTTTAAGAAGAAGGTTGAGTCAAATCCGAAGGTGAAAATAAAGGAGTTGGTTTCGAAGGCACAGAAGAAATGGAACTTGACTGTTACTAAGTCACTGGCCACTAAAACCAAGCAGATTGCACTTGATCAAATTCAGGGAACCTTCCGAAAGCAGTATAAACGAATTTATGATTATGGACAGGAGCTGATGAGGGCCAATCCAGGATCCTCCGTTCGCATACAAGTGCAGAGGTCCCCAGATCTTGACAGTGAAGCACCAGCATCATCAAGGACCAGTTACTGCATCTTTCAGAGGATCTATGTGTGCTTGGAAGCATGCAAGCAGAGCTTCCAGCACTGCAGGGATTTCATTGGCCTAGATGGATGCTTCTTGAAGACACCCCAGGGAGGACAGCTGCTAACTGCAGTTGGGTGGGATCCCAATGACCAAATGCTGCCGATTGCGTATGCAGTTGTGGAAGCCGAGACGAAGGACTCATGGAGTTGGTTTCTAAGTCATCTTGGAGAGCAGCTCCTGGAGATGAAGAGCAGAGCAGCCGCACTAAGCTATCAAGGAAGGGAGAGATACAAAGGTGCTCTCTGTGTGGATCTGTTGGGCACAAAAGAAGCAGATGCCCTAAACCTATTGAGGAGTTGGTATGGTTTTTAATTTGTCTTTCTTCTATTAATTGTAGTCTCAGCTATTGTTGCTATCCCATTATTCAATTGTATTTGTTTGTGTGGCCCAGCAGTCAAAGAACAAAGGAAAGCAGCAAAAGGGAAGCACCAAGACAAGCCATCTACCAGGCAAGGGAGGAAGGAAGAATGTCTCTGCCCAGCCCAAAAAGAAAGCTGTTTCAGCAACTCAGCCACCCTCTGCTCCTCAAGCCAACAATGCAGCTCAGCCCAAAAGGCCTAGAGGCAGGCCCAAGGGAGCTACCAAGCCCAACTCCTCAACCCAACCTGCTCCTCAGCCCAACAAGGTTGCCAGCCCAACAAGTTCAGCACCTCCTTCATCCTCATCACAGCCAGCCACCACAACTATTCCTTCATCTCAGCCTACCCTTACTACATCTTCAAGCCAACCTGTTGGTCGCTTCTCTGCCAGGCTCTCTGGAGCACCTCACATCTCTCCAAAGAAACTGAAGTTAATGGCAAAGTTGCCTCCAAGGAAATGGGGAATGCTTTAGGAAAAGGAAAATGAGATCTGCTTTCTTTTGGGTTATGTTGTCTTTTGTGTCTTCTGTTGGGTATTTTGTGCATGTTGTCTTTTTTTGTGTTATGTTTCTGTGAACTTTGCTGGGAAAGTGCAGTGTGACTTGTTAGCTACTTCTTCATATGTTATATTTCTGTCAAATGGTGCTATGAGCATCTATGTGTTGTACTTGGTTGCTGGATTGGACCAGCCAACCCTTTTGGGATTACCTATGTGCCTCAAACACTTTTTATCATCTATGTTATTATGACATTTATCATATTCACATGAGGTTGTCTTTGATTCAAGTTTGTTATATTGTTAGGAAATTAGTCAGTAATGGAAAACAGCTATTTACCAAGCAGAAATCAAATTCACATAATTGTCATTTATACATGTTAAGAACCAATTCAACATAACACATTCAAGGCAGGTACATCACTGTCACCTAATAACTTACCACCAAAACACTTCTCACTAAAACACAGTCAACAAAACCAACCCTGAAACAATTTACCAACAACAACAACAGCATCATATCCAAACACCCTTTTCATACCAGGTTCAATGGAATTACACACTTAGGCCTAGACATAGCAAAATTCTGTAGCAACAGAAACAGGAACCCAGCCCACCCCACAAACCCTAACAGACCAACGACCATTAACTTCCACTCTGCCGCTCTCATCCTTGATTTCAGGGAGGCAACCTTCTTCTTCATCCTTGCAATTTCAGGGTTTTCAACCTCTGTCTCCGAGTCTGCCCAACGAAAGAAGTTGCAGCCTTCATGCACCTACACAAAATCACCGTCTTCAATCTCCACTCCTCAACCCACAAAACTCAACGGGCCACCGGGCCGATTTCGGGTGACCCGAGCTATGGCCCGGACCCGACCCGAAATAATGACCGGGTCTACTTTTGAGACCCATACCCGGCCCTAGACCCAATGAAATCACATCAAATTAGCCCCAAAGTGTTCGAGACCGGGCCGGGTCTTCGGGTCGAGCCGGGCCATGCACACCCCTAATTAAGGCAAAGCCAAAAATTGTAGCTATCAAAACATCACATACGGCATCAAATTAATCTCATCTCCTAAAACTTATTTTATATATATATATATATAACCAAAGCATTATCAAACTCAAAGGCGGATTTAGGACCAGTATGGCCATGGCTCCTCTAAATTTTCAAAACTTAAAATACATTAAATATAATGTTTAAAAGTTTTAACAAATATACCTTTTAGTTCAATGATTAAAAAAAGGCATTTTATACTTTAAAGTATGAGTTCAAATTCCATGTCATACATTTAAAATTTATTTTCTTTTGTTCTTTCAATTCTTTTTTATAATTTTTCTATCGATTATTATATAAAAATACTTTAATTTTTATAATAATTTTTAATTGAATGTAATAAGAAAATATATACATAAAAATAAATTAGATTAAATTTTATTTTGTATAATATTAAAATCAAAATATATCAAATGAATTATTTATTAATATGAA
>NC_029792.2:23494084-23494453 GCF_000816755.2 Arachis ipaensis
ATAGATTCGTCACTGAATTCAAACTATAACATATTTGTTTATTATTGTCAAATTTATCGTCAAATTTAATATAAAATATTAAGTTAATTGTCATCGAATTTTTTTCGACACTAAATCTTACTATAAAATCGACACTAAATACTAAAGGGCCACAAAATAATTTTTAAAACGATATAATAAGTTACTATTGAATTATCCCACCAAAAATTTAATAACCATAATTCAGTATTATTTTACATTATAACAATAAATATCAATACAAATAGTACAAAATAAATAAAATATCATGCAAAATAACATCGCAAAAGGCTTGTCGTACTAGCTTCGGGCTAGCTGAAATTTTAATAAAACCTTTTCTGATTCCGCAGG
>NC_029792.2:23494906-23502410 GCF_000816755.2 Arachis ipaensis
AAAGAGGGTAAAAACCGTCCGCTATCAACGCAGCTTCCACACGCCGTTCTACAGGGTCTTGCCTGAGGAGATGAAAAAGAATTCCTGTCTTTAGAAGTCATAAATACAAGGTGGATAATACACCACATCATAATTTTCTGCGTCATCCTTCTATGTATCCCCCTCCACCTGCACGGATATGCTAATATATAATACATGTGACTTGATTGAGTTGATTCACTCATTCAGTATATACTTAAGTTAGTTAGGAATTTATTGATTTAATTGATTAGTCTTACATACATTAGTTAGTAACTAAAGTAATTAATTAGTTAGTTTTTAGTCATTTTTAACAAGTTGATTAAGTTAGTTAAGGAAATTGTTAATTGATTAGACATGTATATATTTACACAATGTAATTAACTCCAGTAATTTTTTCTGCTTAATTCATTTTTTCTAATTCACATTCAAGAATCCTTTTTTTTTTCTCTCTTTCTTCGTCTTAGTTTTTTAATTCTACTCTTTCTTTTTTTTGACATGGGTTACCATATGATTTAAAAAAAAAACTGTTTTTTTTTTAAAAAAATCAATTTAAATTGGACCAAACAATTACTTTTATTCCCTCCTTCTTCGTTTTGCACTTCTCTTCTTTATTTCGCATTTAAAATTCGTTCTTTTTCAATTCTTTTCTCAGGACTAATATCAAACTTTGAATTGGTTATGTTCCTCTTATTTATATTTTTTAAACAAATTTATTATTTCAAATGTATTTCTTAATTTATGTTTTTATTCCCTTATGAATGATGAAAATTATTTAATAAATACGTAGCTGTTCATGTCATCATACCATTTTGATATTTAGAATGAAATTGATTAAATGTTAGACAACAATTTTAGGAGTTCTACTGTTCATATCTTTATTTAGAGTCAATACAGAGATTGATTAAAAGAATATATTTATTTAAAATTCTAAAATTTTGAATCAATCTACTTGTATTAATTTCAAAATCATTTAAAATAATATGAGTACGTTTATTTAAATTTTAAAAATTTTAAAGTAATAAGAGTATGTCTATTTAAAACAAATTTTATAATTTAAAATTTGAATTATTTAAATAAAATTAAATTGGTTGGAAAATAAAAATATACCAATACAATTTAAATCGTATTTGATAGGTGCACGTGTATATTGTGCAGTTATTGTTAGTTATAATCAGTTAGTGTTTCAGTTAGTTAGTTGCTGTTAGCTGTTACTGAAGCTTCTAGAGAAAGTTAGTTAGCTCCACTGCTTCAGGGGTTAGACGCTTCTTCTATCAGCTACAAATAGCTGCTGCACCATACTTGTATTTGATTGATTCTCTGATTACTTTACTCAACAATAGAGCTTCCCTTTTCTACACACTTCTCTCTACTTCTTGTTCCTCACCTTTCTTCATGCCTTTCTCTTAATCTTCAGCTCAATTTCTTCTGTTCCTTACAGCCTAAGTTGCTGATACCTTCATGGTATCAAAGCTCTTGGCTCCATAGCTTCCGTGAACAACCAAATCGAGTCAAGATCAGTCAAGAATCATGGCTCAGAACTTTGTCGCAACTCTCATATCCATGAAGCTGGATGAAAATAACTACTTGCAATGGAAGGATCAAGCAGAGTCAATAATTGAAGGAAATGACATGCTGAATCATTTCATTGGAGAAGACATTCCTTAAATTCATCTTCCCAATGGTGCTGTGAATCCAGAATTTCAGAAATGGAAGCGGCAAGATGCTCTCCTGAAATCGTGGCGACTGGCTTCGATGTTAACTCCGTTCACCACAATAATGGTTGGTTGTACACTCACACATCAGATCTGGAAAAGGTTAGAAGATCATTTCTCATCCCAAATCAAAGCCAAAGTAATGCAATTGAAGAACCAATTAAGCATGATTCAGATAGGCAGCTCAGTTACTGAGTATGTTTTAGCAATAAAGAGTACTATGGATGCATTAGCCTCTGTAGAAGAGTCAATGAAAGAGAGCGATCATGTCAATGCAATTCTACACGGTCTAACTGAAGAGTATGGCAATTTGATGACTTCAGTTCTAGCAAGATCAACCAGCATAACAGTAGGAGAATTAGAAGCTCTATTGCTAGCTCATGAAAGCATGTTAGCAAGATTTAGAAGGTCAGAGCCCTTTGTACAAGCCAATATAGCTCAGCACTCATAATTCCAGCAGAATCAATTCTATCCCCAAAATTCGACAGCAAGAGGAAATTTTAGAGGCAACCTTCGAGGTAGATCAGGAAGAATGTCTAGAGGAAACGGTAGAGGCACATATGACTCAGAAAGAATGACTCAAGATGCAAGAAGATTCATACAAGAACATAATAATCATGGTGACTACAATAGAGGACAGTACAGTCGATGAAGAATGATGCAAGGAAGTGGAAGACCATAATGTCAAATATGTGATAGAGTTGGACACACAGCAAGATTTTGCTGGTATAGGTATGACAAGGAAGATATGCAGGGAAGCAGCAATCAGATCACTCAACCAAAAGCAAATTACAGCAATGTTTTGGCAACACCCTCCACTGTTCAAGATCCAAATTGGTATCCTGACTCTGGAGCCACACACCACATTACTGATGATGCACAAAATCTCATGGAGAAAGAAGCATACACTGGGGATGAGCAAGTTGTCATAGGAGATGGATTGGGTTTGCATATTCATAATGTTGAAAAAATGTGTTTTAGAACTGATTTGAGCTCCAAGTTACTTACACTAACTAAACTGCTTCATATACCTGAAATCACAAAGAATTTGATGAGTGTTAATCAATTCTGTTGTGACAATAGAGTCTTTTTTGAATTCTATGCTGACAAATGCTGCATCAAGTCACAGGGAACTAGAGAATTATTGCTTCAAGGAAATGTTGATAGATGCCTCTATAAATTTGGAAACATCATAGCTGCACACACACCTCCTTCTGCTTATACTACTTCCTTAATACAGTCGAATAATTTTCTGATTTGGCATGCAAGATTAGGACATGCAAATCAAAATGTAGTGTCAAAAGTATTAAAGTCTTGTAATCTTTCTATTTCACCTAATAAAGAAACTTGTGAAGCCTGTTGTATTGGAAAGTCACATCAATTACCCTTCTCCCCTTCATATACAGTATACAACTCACCCTTAGATCTTGTCTATACTGATATTTGGGAACTTGCATCCTAGGCAGATAATTCTGGAAATTGGTATTTTGTAATCTTCATTGATGCATTTTCAAGGTTCACCTGGCTATATCTCATTAAATCTAGAGCTCAACTAAAATCAATTTTTAATCACTTCCAACAAATGATTGAATTGCAATTAAACACAAAGCTAAAGATGTTACAATCTGACAATACTGCTGAATGTTAGTTAATCAAAGGTCCTAAGAGAAAGAGGAGTGCAACACAGGTTCTCCTGTCCCCCTGTTCATCAACAGAATGGGTCTGCATAAAGAAAGCACAGACATATAGTTGAAATGGCCCTCACACTCTTGGCTGGTGCCTCCATGCCAACCAAATTTTGGGGAGAAGCATTCAGTATAGCTGCAAAATTGGTCAATGTATTGCCAGCACCAGTGCTTGATGGAGTGTCTTCAACAGAAAAGTTGTTTGGCAAAAGGCCGCCCTATACAGACCTCAAAGTCTTTGGATGTCTTTTCTTTCCTCATCAAGGGCATTACAACAAACATAAGTTGGAGTTCAGGTCCTCACCTTGCACCTTCATTGGCTACAACACTGCTCACAAGGGCTACAAATGCCTAACTCAAGATGGAAAGACAATAATCACTAGGGATGTGGTATTTGTTGAAAACAGATTTCCCTTCAAAGAGCTCAACCAACAAAGACAGTCACTAGTAGAGTCAACTAGTCAGGCAACACCACAGTTGCCAATCATCCCTAAACTCCCATCCTCAGTAATCCAGCCAGCTCCAGCTCCAATCCAGCCAGCTCCAGCTCCAATTCAGTCAATACCAGTCTCCACACCAACAATTGAATCTCCAGTTTCAACACCTCAATTAAGTCCAACTAACTCCTTACGGCAGCCAGTAGCAGTGTCCTCAAGCCCAACTCCAATTCCAATTAATGACATAGAAATTGTACTCCCAATTTCTGAACCTCGTCAAGCATCAACAACAACAAATACTCATCCCATGACAACCCAAAGCAAGGCAGGCATAGTAAAGCCAAGAGCATTTCAAGCAAGTGTAGAACCAAAGAGTGCGAAACAAGCTCTCAACAGGCCAGAATGGAAAGCAGCAATGGACCTGTAATATGAGGCCTTAATGAAGAACAACACATGGAAGCTAGTTCAACTGCCACCAAACAGAAGAGCCATAGGAAGTAAGTGGGTTTTCAGAGCAAAATATAACTCGGATGGATCCCTCCAAAAATACAAGGCAAGGTTAGTTGCTCAGGGGTATTCTCAAAGGCCAGGCTTTGATTTCACAGAAACTTATAGCCCTATAGTAAAACCTACCTCAATAAGAATAATTCTGTCCATTGCCTTGGCAAACTCCTGGCTAATAAGGCAACTTGATGTTAATAATGCCTTCCTACATGGTGATTTGATGGAAGAAGTGTACATAAAACAGCCTCAAAGATATGAAAAGGGTGACTCTCTAGTGTGCAAACTAACAAAAGCTCTTTATGGCTTAAAGCAAGTACCAAGGGAATGGTATTGCAAACTGGCCACTGGGCTGTGAGACATTGGTTTTAAGTCTATCAAGTCTGATGTGTCAGTATTTGTGGGCAACCTCAATGGAGCAAAAATATTTGTGCTGGTTTATGTAGATGACATAATAGTCATAGGGAAATCTGAAGATACAATCAAACAAGTTATAAAGCAACTGAATGCCAAGTTTTCTCTAAAGGACATGGGAAGCCTGCACTATTTTCTTGGGATTCAAGTGTCAAAAACAAGCAATGGTGGTCTAATCCTCACTCAACAGAAGTACATAAAGGAGCTAATGAGAAAGGCCAACATGGTAGGTTGCAGCCCCTATCACACTCCTCTGCCATCTACCATCAAACTATCAACTTGTGGTGGTGCCAAGTTCGATGATCCTGCACTCTACAGGTCTATAATAGGCAGCCTACAATACCTAACTGTAAAAAGGCCTGAGATATCCTACAGTGTACACAAACTAGCACAGTTCGTCCAATCCCCTTTAGAATGTCACTGGAAAATGGTGAAAAGGGTGCTTCCTTGAATGGAATGGCAAGTTATGGGCTGCAGCTAAAGAAGGAACATGGAAGTCAAAGCTCAATGAGAATCACTACTTATTGTGATTCAGATTGGGCTGGAGATCCTGACGATAAGAAATCCACCAGTGGATACTGTGTCTTTCTAAGATCAAACCTAGTGTCCTGGGCCTCGAAGAAGCAAACGGCAGTAGCAAGATCCAGCACTGAGGCAGAATACAGAAGCATGGCAGACTTGATAGCTGAACTGATTTAGGTGAAGAACTTGCTGTGTGAGCTTCAATTTCCACCAAAGGAGGCTTTTTTGCTATACTGTGACAACCAAAGTGCAGTGTTATTAGCTGCAAACTCCATCCTGCATTCCAAGTCAAAACACTTCGAAATTGATCTCCATTTTGTGAGAGACCATGTCAACAGCAAGACTATAACATGCACCATATTCCGGGAACAGTCCAAATAGCTGACATCCTTACGAAGGCAATCCTTTCGGAGGCGTTTCTACACTTCAGAGACAGGTTGAGTGTTACTGAAGTCACAGCAATGTCCAAGAAGCAAGAAATATGTGTTGCAGAAAACAAGAGAAAAGAAAACTAGAGATGATGATAGGTGCACGTGTATATTGTGCAGTTATTGTTAGTTACAATCAGTTAGTATTTCAGTTAGTTAGTTGCTGTTAGATGTTACTGAAGCTTCTAGAGAAAGTTAGTTAGCTCCACTACTTTAGGGGCTAGATGCTTCTTCTATCAGTTACAAATAGCTGCTGCACCATACTTGTATTTGATTGATTCTCTGATTACTCTGCTCAACAACAGAGCTTCCCTTTTCTACACATTCTCTCTACTTCTCGTTCCTCACATTTCTTCATGCCTTTCTCTTCATCTTCAGCTCAGTTTCTTCTGTTCCTTACTGCTTAAGTTGCTGATACCTTCAGTATTAAAACTTAAACAAGTTTGCTGAGTTCATAAATAAAGTTTACGTAAATAAATAAGTTCAGTCAATGTGATAGGTGAATTTTGTGCAAACTTTATGAAAACACAATAAAAAATTAAATCCTAACAAATGTTATTTTAATGTGTTTTGAGAATTAAAATTTTATTATATTTTATAATAGAAAAATAAAATGTGATTAACATTGAGTTGGTCCAATATACTAAATAATTTTGTTTCTTTTTAATGATTTTTCAATTATAATTTTGGTTTAAAAAAATTTATAATAATCAATTAACTACAATTTTTCAATTTAAATTAATCAATTTGTTTTTATAATAAAATACGGTGAAAAACCTAATATGATGGCTATATCATATATCCTATATACTTAAATGACCGATGCCAATTAAGTTTTGTAACTTCTAAAATTGTTGTCTAATATCCAATTAATTTCATCCTAAACATTAAAATGGTGTAATGACATGAACAGTTACGTATTTATTAAATAATTTTTATCATTCATAGAGGAGTGAATAAAAACATAAATTAAGAAATACATTTAAAATAATAAATTTGATTAACAAATATAAATAAGAGGAACATACCCAATTAAAAGTTTGATATTAGTCCTGAGAAAGGGATTGGAAGAGAACAAATTTTAAGTACGAAACGAAAAAGAGGGAATAAAAGTAACTGTTTGGTCTAATTTAAATTAGTTTTTTTTAAAAAATTATTTGTATAAAATAAACCGATTTTTTTAAATCATATGGTAACAAAAATATATAAACTTTTAGATGTAAAATATATAAACTTTTATGATAGTTTAGAGAAACAAAAATGACTTAAAAAATTATCTCGGTCTTATTTTTACATAATTTAAATAGAATTTGATTTTTATGTACTATTAATGTAAAAGAATTTTACACAAACAATTAGTTTTTAAATTGTCATGCTACTAAAAAGAACTAATTTTTAGATTTATTATTTAAAAATATTTAAACACATAAATCTTATTAGATAGTATAAATTCAGTAGATCAAAATTAAACTCAATTAAATATAGATTTAATTATTCTGTTAGTCTCTATAGTTTCGTAAAACTTTTAATTAGGTTTCTATACTTTTTTTTTCTTTTTAATTGGGTCCCTACACCAATTTTTTTTTCAATTAGGTCCCTTTTGACAGTAATTGATTTAATTGTATAGAGACCCAATTAAAAAAAATTGGTACAGAAACCCAAATAAAAGAAAAAAAAATATATAAGGATCCAATTAAAAAAAATTGGTGCAAGGACTCAATTAAAAGAAAAAAAAATATAAGAGCCTAATTAAAAATTTTGCTAAACTATAGAAACTAACAGAA
>NC_029792.2:23502708-23503088 GCF_000816755.2 Arachis ipaensis
TAAATTAAAAGATAAAATATATCCGGAGAGTAAAATTTACAAAATCCAACATATTTGCATACAATTTATTAACAATGATATTATATTAGAATCGAAGTGAAAATAGTTTAACATAAAATTAAAAAATGATTACCTCTTATTTATAAATATTATCATCACAACCTTATTCTCAGATAATACCATATTTCTGGTGAATAAAAATTGATGAATTTTAGCTTTGATGGTGAGAGACGCTAACACCGTTGCTTAAAAATTGTTAAAATAGGAGTCACTAGTGCAATTAATTACTTTAAATGGCTGTAATATATGATGTAGCACACTGATATGAAAACAGGACATGATATGATATGCAATAGCAAATTTAAAAATTTGATAAGGGA
>NC_029792.2:23503164-23556262 GCF_000816755.2 Arachis ipaensis
TTATTATATATAATAAATAATTTTGTTTTTTAAAATTATGAAATATATTAATTTTCTTATGTAATTTTTATCAAATTTTTAATAAATATAAAATTATAATTATTTTATAGTTTTATAATAATATTAAATAGATTTTTTATGAAATATAAAAGATATATACAGCATAGGGGTACAGTATATTCTAAAATTTTAAATAAACAGGTATACAAGACATAGCAGTTGATTAAATAGTCATTCTGACTATGAAAGATTGAGGCGCTGACAATACTGACCATGACTAATCTAAATAAACTTTGTAACCATGAAAGATTATATCCGTTTGACATTTCTAACCAAACGTTAATTTTTGAAATACACCATTGGTCATTTATACCCTTTCTTTAGCTTCAAACACTCCACCATTTCTTCTTCTCTTCTTCTTTCGTCATTGCATGAAACTCACACGCGAGAGAGAGAGAGAGGGGCCATTAACAATATAATGTCTTTCTCTCTAGTGGAAGCATGCAGGAAGAGAGGGTAGTGCCCAAAGATCTTTAGCTTCCTATCCTTCGTCGATCCGGGCTGCCCCATTGCTCACTCTGTCGCCTTCTGCGACAACGTCAGATCATTTCTTCGAGAGTGCACCGAACTCGAGGATTACATCGTTCAGAACACTCTTTGGTGTACCCATTTGCTCAGCAACGACAAGACCAACGTCATGCCACCTCTCTACACGTTCGAAAAACAAATTTGCCAATCTACCACCCTTTTGCGACCATTGCCACGGTGCAGGTAGTTTGATTGATTTCTGTGTGGTTGATCGATTTTTTTATGTTTGTTAAGGTTTCTATCATTTTCAAGGTTGACAAAAATTCCTCTATTCGTGGTATTTTATTTTTGTGAAGTTTACTGTAAAATGATATTAAAATTCGTTAAATGGGGCTTAGGGTTTTAATTTTGTAAAGAAGAAGGAAAGAAGAAATAGTGGAGTGTTCGAAGTCAAAGAAAGGGTTTAGATGACATTAGTAACATCAACAGTCACCTAAGATTGAAGACTAATGGTGTATTTCATAAATTAACATTTGGTTAGAAATGTCAAACGGATATAATTTTTCATGGTTACAAAGTTTATTTAAATTAGTCATGCTCGGTATTGTCAGCACTTCAATCTTTCATGGTCAAAAATAGCTATTTACTCTATTATTTTTAAACTCATTTTAAAAATACATGTTAAGAATAAGTTAGACATGCTGATATGTGATGATATTTAGGTATGTCCAAATGTGTCCAGAGAAAAATTTTTATTTTTTATTAAGACACAGTTGAATACAACTAATACGTGTGTCGGACAAGTGTCAGCTATTTATTAACCACATTAGAGACTCAATTTGTTAGTTCACTAATGTTAGTTTTTTTTATTTAAACGGTAATAACGGTCAGAGATAGAATTGGTGTAACTTGAAAATTTGAGGAATGAAATTGAAATAATTCAAATTTAAGAATATTTTAAAAGAGAAACTTAGGTATGACGAACGTTAATTAGAGAATTTAACATCATCAATGTTGTGTACGGTGGTTATGGAACAGAAAGAAGCTTATAACAAAGTTATAAAGACTATCAACGAATTTGAGGGAGGGTTTTTTTTTCCTTTATGGTCACGGTGGTTGCAGTAAAATGTTTCTTTATAACTTGATATCAACAAAAATTAAGTCAAAAAGTAAAATAATACTTAATATGGCTTCTAGTGAAATAGCCTCACTTCTCCTATCAAATGGTAGAACTGCACACTCTAGATTCAAAATATCTCTAACTGTAGATAAATATTCTATGTGCAATATCCGACAGGCCTAACCCCCTTTCCAAATTGTTGACCAGGACATATTTAATAATTTGGGACGAGGCACCTATGCTTAGCAGATATGTTATGAGGCAGACATTAATTGCTAATAGCGAGCGTCCATTTGGGGGCAAGTTGGTTGTACTCGCGGTGGAGACTTTAGACAAATATTGCTTGTAATTACTAGAGGATCTCGATAAAATATAGTGCATGCAACCATAAATTCTATGTACTTTTGGGAGTCTGCTAAATTTTTACAATTGTCAAGAAACATGAGCCTAACTATGGGATGCGAAAATGAAAACTAACAGAAAATCAAGAAATTTATTGTTTAGTTGTTAAAAGTTGGTGATGAGATATTAGGAGATAGTCTAGATGTTGAGTCAGAAATTAAGATTTCTATGGATATGACATTTTCAGATTTCGATCAAGCATTTGATGAGTTAATTGACTTTGTCTTCTCGGACTTAGTGCATAGCTATTTATCAAGCAATTACTTTAATGATAGAACAATATTAGCACCAACCTTAGACATTGTTGACAAGATAAATAATTAACTACTGTCAATTGTTCCCGATGATGAAAATATATATCTTAGTTTAGACAATCTTTGTATTGAAGAAAATAATATGAAAAGTCATTTGGAATTTTTTGGTCCATAAATATTGAATGCTCTTAATTATTTTGGTCTTCCACCTCATAAGCTTACACTTAAGATTGGTGTTCCAGTATTGTTACTTAGGAACATAGACCAGTCAAATGGCCTATGCAATGGGTATATGACTACAGGGTAGGAGACTTGAAAATCACTTGATTAAATGTAAAATATTAACATGGACAAAAATAGGAGGAATTGTATTAATTCCCAAAATGAATATTGGTTTTGAATAATGACAACATTCGAATCAAGTTTTAGAGAAGACAATTTTCATTGATAGTATCTTTTGGTATGACAATCAACAAGATTTAAGGACAATCGTTAAAAATCGTGGGTTTGTACTTACTGAGACTGATTTTTACGTATGAACAGTTATATGTGACACTTTCAAGAGTTAAGAGAAAGTAAGAGATAAAGATTTTAATTCATAATCATGAGAATATTTTTGGAAATTGCACGATTAATGTTACGTATAGAGAAGTCATTGATAAATTGAGATTATCTGGTATTGGTTTAATCAATTAGTATCTCTTTGTTGTTAATTATGTTTTATCATATTTTCTTTTGTAGTTGGATAAAAAATTTAATATAAATAATGTTTAAATTTTATTTGATACAGCATCAAAGATACAGTCTATGAATATACATTGATTAATGTTGGAGATTTTAACTAAAGTTTAAACTTAAAAAATATATATACATTTTTTCATAGAAATTAAAACATTAATTTATTGTATACTATGATTTTTTTAATTAATTTAATTATTTTGTGAATTTATTTGTTATGTGTAAACCCCGTTAAATTAGTAAATAATTAGTTAATAAATTATCTTTTAATAAAAAAATAAAAAATGTGAATATTATATTAAATTAGGATAGAGCTCGTCAAAACAAGAATTTTGATACTAATTTCAAAGAAATCGGCCCAATATTAGACCACACGGATCGAACCGGTTGAACCGGACCCGTGGTTCCAACCAGCCCAGCACACTTAAATGACCCACGGCTTCTTCCTCCCCACATTTCAGCAAGAACACGCTGAAGCCATACAGGGGAGAGAAGAAAGAAATTTCCCTAACCTTACGCTACTTTCAAAACACCGTAACCAAGGTTCTGAAAACCGGACCGATCATCGAACCGTTCAAGTCACTGGTTCACTGGTCTAACCGATTTAACCATGATTCAACCGAAAAAACCGTTTTCGAATAAAATAATAAATAAATTATAAATATACATCCTAAAATATAATTATAGCTTTTGGCGAAGATTTTCCTACTAATCTAGTACAGTCAACAAGCACCAAACTAATAAGATGTAAAACTGATTTCACTCCAAAATGGCTTCTTCTAAACTAACATCAAGTGAAATGGCTTTTGTTTCGCGTTTGTCCAATCCAAAATTCCAAATATATTTCTCAATTGATTTAGTGCAGCAATTTAAAATAAGTTGTAAACATATTAATGAGTGTTTACAAAGATCAAGTTTCCATCTCAAACCAATAACAACTTTTAGAGTAAAGAATATTATGCTTTTTAACACAAAGTTATGTGGCTTTGCTTGACTAAATGCTGATTCATGAAAATAAGAGGCTAAACAGAGCCAAGAATCAAGAACAATCAGCATCCAGCAACAAACATTATAAAACAAGCATAAAGTAACCACACTAAACCTGAAATCAATAAAGATAAACAAAAATAAAAAAATTTCAATAATGATTTGATTTCTAATTTTTGAAATAGCAAGAAAATTTCAACAAAAATTTTAGAAAGTGAAAAAATAGCAGCAGCACAAAATCAATGAGCAGAAGCACAAAACCAGTAAAACACTATCAGAGCCATCAAGCAATTATAAACAGCCAGAGCACAATGAAAAATAAAAAAATATGAACCAGTAAAAACAGCCTAAGCCACAGAAATTATAAACAACCATAGCACAATGAAAAATAAAAAAATATGAACTAGTAAAAAGCAGCCTAAGCCACAGAAATCAATGAAAAATAAAAAAATATTGGTGCACGAATTGTAAATCACACTTTTTTCAACTCGTACCACTAACCAGCAAGTGCACTGGGTCGTCCAAGTAATACCTTACGTGAGTAAGGGTCGATCCCACGGAGATTGTCGGCTTGAAGCAAGCTATGGCTATTTTGTAATTCTTAGTCAGGAAATCAATGATAAGAGTGATTATATGTACGAAGAGTAAAAAGCATAAATTAAATAGTACTTGTTATGCAGTAATAGAGAACATATTGAGGTTTTGGAGATGCTCTATCTTCTGAATCTTTGCTTTCCTACTGTCTTCTTCTTCACACACGCATGTCTCCTTCCATGACAAGCTGTATGTTGGTGGATCACCGTTGTCAATGGCTACCATCCATCCTCTCAGTGAAAATGGTTCAAATGCGCTGTCACCGCACGGCTAATCATCTGTCGGTTCTCACTCATGTTGGAATAGGATCCATTGATCCTTTTGCGTCTGTCACTACGCCCAACACTCGTGAGTTTGAAGCTCGTCACAGTCATCCCCTCCTAGATCCTACTCAGAATACCACAGACAAGGTTTAGACTTTCTGGATCTCAGGAATGGCCGCCAATAATCCTAGCCTATACCACGAAGACTCTGATCATGAACCAAGAGGCTAAGTGATACACACTCAATCTAAGGTAGAACGGAAGTGGTTGTCAGGCACGCGTTCATAGGTTGAGAATGATGATGAGTTTCATGGATCATCACATTCATCATGATTAAGTACAAGCGAGTATCTTAGAATAGAAACAAACGTGATTGAATAGAAACCAGAAATAATTGCATTAATTCATCGAGACACAGTAGAGCTCCTCACCCCCAATCATGGAGTTTAGAGACTCATGCCGTAGAGATACAATGTAAAATGTGAAAATGTTATGAGATACATAGTAAGTCTCTAAAAGTTGTTTAAATACTAAACTAGTAACCTAGGTTTACAGAAAATGAGTAAACTATGATAGATAGTGCAGAAATCCACTTCTGGGGCCCACTTGGTGTCTGCTGGGACTGAGACTTGAGCTTTACACATGCCTAGGCTATTTCTGGAGTTAAACGCCAGGTTGTAACCTGTTTTGGGTGTTTAACTCCAACTTGTAACCTGTTTCTGGCGTTTAACGCCAGAATAGGGCAGAGAACTGGTGTTGAACGCCAGTTTGCATCGTCTAAACTTTGGCAAAGTATAAAATATTATATATTGCTGGAAAGCCCTGGATGTCTACTTTCCAAAGAAATTGAGAGCGCGCCATTTGAACTTCTGTAGCTCCAGAAAATCTACTTTGAGTGCAGGGAGGTCAGAATCCAACAGCATCTGCAGTCCTTTTTCAGCCTCTGACAACTTTGCTAGAGTCCCCAGTTAGAGGTGTCTAGGGTTCTTAAGCACACTCTGTTTTTTCTTTGAATCTTGACTTTAACCGCTCAGTCTCAAGCTTTTGCCTTGACACCTTCACGCCACAAGCACATGGTTAGGGACAGCATGGTTTAGCCGCTTAGGCTAGGATTTTATTCCTTTAGGCCCTCCTATCCACTGATGCTCAAAGCCTTGGATCCTTTTTATTACCCTTGCCTTTTGGTTTTAAGGGCTATTGGCTTTTTGCTCTTGCCTTTTGGTTTAAAGAGCTTTTGGCTTTTTCTGCTTGCTTTTTCTTTTTCTTCCCCCTTTTTTTTTGCCATTTTTCTTTTCTCTTTTTTTTTTCACAAGCTTTTGTATTCACTGCTTTTTCTTGCTTCAAGAATCAATTTTATGATTTTTCAGATTATCAATAACATTTCTCCTTTTTCATCATTCTTTCAAGAGCTAACATATTTAACATTCATAAATCATAATATCAAAAGACATATGCACTGTTCAAGCATTCATTCAGAAAACAAAAAGTATTGTCACCACATCAAAATAATTAAACTAGTTTCAAGGATGAATTCGAAACCATGTACTTCTTGTTCTTTTGTTTTTAGAACAGTTTTCAATTAAGAGAGGTGATGGATTCATAGGATGTTCATAACTTTAAGGCATAGACTCTAATCTTTATTTATTATTTAATATAAATTAGGCATAAAAGCAGACACTTAGTAATAAAAGAAAAGAAACTAAAGACATAAAGACAAATGACTTTAATTTTAATACTTATATACTCTAAAAATAGATAAAAGGTTATCACAGAGTTAGGACTCAACAACCTTTGCTTTGGGAGGTAGATGCTTCTTTAGTCTGTGGGGTGCTTGGCCCTTCAAGAGATAGCTTCTGGCACTTCAGATCTTTCAGTTCACGCCCTTGCTCTTCTTGTTCTCTAAGCAGTTTGCAGAGCATGCTGTTTTGATTTTGCTGTTCTTCCTTCAGTTGATCCATAGCTTCTTGCAACTTGGTGATAGATGCTTCTAAGCGCCCACAGTATTCAAATTGAGGAATTTCCGGGAGGAACTCTTGTGCTCTCCTCTTGATGGGGTCGTCCTGCCCTTGTCCTTCCATTGACTTTTTGTTGATTGGTTGCTCAACTGAAATATACTCATCTACTCCCATCTTTACTCCAGCATCCTTACATAACAGGGAGATCAAGCTTGGATAAGCCAATTTGGCATCTTTGGAGTTCTTGTTAGCAATTTTGTAAAGCTCACAAGAAATCAGCTGATGAACTTCCACTTCTTTTTCCAGCATAATGCAATGGATCATTACTGCTCTTTTGATGATGACTTCAAAGCGGTTGCTAGTGGGCAGTATAGAGCACCCAATAAAGTCCAGCCAGCCCCTGGCGACTAGTTTGAGATCTCCTCTTTTGAGTTGGTTTGGGACACCCTTTGTGTTGGTTGTTTATTTGGCTCCAGGGAGGCATATGTCCTCTAGGATTTTGTCCAAGCTCTGATTTGGTCTCATCATTCTCCTATTAAAGGAGTCTGGGTCATCTTGCAGTTGAGGAAGCTTGAAGATCTCCCTTATTTTATCAGGGTGGGTGTGAACAATCTTCCCTCTGACTAGAGTTCGATAGTCATAGAATGCGGTTCCAGCTATTCTCTGCCTGTCTGTCTGCCACAGATTAGAGTAGAATTCCTGAACCATGTTTCTTCCCAACTTTGTTTCAGGATCAGCTAGGACTTCCCAGCTCCTGTTTCGAATTTGCTCTTGGATCTCCGGATATTCGTCTTCTTTCAGATCGAATTTAACTTCTGGGATCACTGACCTTAGACCCATTATTTTGTAGTAATGGTCTGAATGTTCTTTGGTTAAGAACTTCCCTTGATTCCAAAGTGGTTTTGGAATATTCTCTTTCTTGCCTCTTGAGTTGGTTTGTTTTCCCTTAGGAGCCATAATCTTGGTGGGTATTGGCTTAGTGATCACGGATAAACACACCAAACTTAGAGGATTACTTGTCCTCAAGCAAAAGAAAAGAAAGGAGAGGGATAGAGGGAGAGCCAAGTTCGAATGTGTGGATGAGAGGGGGGAGGCCGAACGAGGATTTAAAGGGGAGGGGGTGGGTTTTCGAAAATCTTTTAAAAAGATATGATAGAAAATGTGATTTAGAAAAGATAAGTAAGATAGGAAAATATGTAATTTAAAATTGAAAAGATATGAAAGATATTTGAAAAAGATAGATTTGTTCTAAAAAAATTGTGAAGATTTGAAAAAGATATTGATGAGTTTGAAAAAATTTTAAAAAAGATAGATTTGTTTTGAAAAAGATTTGAGAAGAGGTTGAAGAAGAATTGAAAAAGATTTAATTTTAGGATTGAGATGTTTTAAAGTTTTTTGGAAAAAGTTTGAAAATTGAAAGTATGGGAACATGTTTATGCCAGAAAAATGGATGGAGATATGAAATTTTGAAAAAAATCAAGTTGGGAACAAAACTTCTTCCCCTCCACAATCTTGGCGTTAAACGCCCAACTGCTGCTTGTTTTGGGCGTTTAACGCCCATCTGTAGCTTGTTCTGGGCGTTTAATGCCCAGCTATTGCTTCTGGCTGGCATTAAACGCCAAAAATCTTTCATCACTGGGCGTTTTTCTGAACGCCCAGGATGCTGCAAGTATGGCGTTAAACGCCCAGAATGGTGCCCATTCTGGCATTTAACGCCCAAAAAGGTATCATTACTGGCGTTAAATGCCCAGTAGATGCTTCTTTTGGGCGTTTAACGCCCAATTATACCTCTTACTGGCGTTTTCTTGCCAGTGAGCTCCTTCTCCCTGTTTTGCATTCTGAATCCTTCTGTAATCCTGTGAACTTATGCAATTGATTCTTTACCTTGAAGATTATTTATATTAAACTTGTATACTTAAAAATAAATAAATAAATAAATAAAAAGCTTTGCTAATGGCTGGGTTGCCTCCCAGCAAGCGCTTCTTTACTGTCGTTAGTTGGACCTTGCTGAGCTTTTAATCTAGCCTCAGCCTTGAGCACTCTTGCTCAACATTGCCTTCAAGATAATGCTTGATTCTCTGTCCATTAACAATGAACTTCTTATTAGAATCAATGTCTTGAAGCTCCACATAGCCATATGGTGACACACTTGTAATCACATATGGCCCCCTCCACCGAGATTTTAGTTTCCTGGGGAATAGCCTGAGCTTAGATTTAAATAGCAGAACCTTCTGTTCTGGTTCAAAGACTCTAGATGACAGCTTTCTATCATGCCACCTTTTTGCTTTCTCTTTGTAAAGCTTGGCATTTTCGAAAGCAGTGAGTCTGAATTCCTCTAGTTCATTTAGCTGGAGCAATCTTTTTTCTCCAGCTAATCTGGCATCAAAGTTTAGGAATCTGGTTGCCCAGTAGGCCTTATGTTCCAGTTCCACGGGCAGATGACAGGCCTTACCACACACAAGCTGGTATGGAGAGGTTCCTATAGGAGTCTTGAATGCTGTTCTATAAGCCCACAGAGCATCATCCAAGCTTCTCGCCCAATCCTATCTACGGGTACTTACAGTCCGTTCCAGGATTCTTTTAGTTCTCTATTAGAGACTTCAGCTTGTCCGTTTGTCTGTGGATGATATGGAGTTGCCACCTTGTGACTAATTCCATACCGGACCATAGCAGAGTAAAGCTGTTTGTTGCAGAAGTGAGTGCCCCCATCACTAATTAGTGCTATAGGGACACCAAACCTGCTGAAGATATATTTCTGGAGGAACTTCAGTAATGTCTTAGTATCATTAGTGGGTGTGGCAATGGCCTCTACCCATTTGGATACATAGTCGACTGCCACCAGAATATAAGTGTTTGAGTATGATGGTGGGAAAGGCCCCATGAAGTCAATACCCCATACATCAAACAACTCAATCTCCAAGATTTCTTGTTGAGGCATGGCGTAACCATGAGGCAGATTACCAGATCTCTGGCAACTGTCACAGTTACGTACAAACTTGCGAGAATCTCTATAGAGGGTAGGCCAGTAGAAGCCACATTGGAGGACTTTGGTGGCTGTTCGCTCACCTCCGAAATGGCCTCCATATTGTGACCCATGGCAATGCCAAAAGATCTTTTGTGCTTCTTCTCTAGGCACACACTACGGATTATTATGTCTGCACATCTCTTAAAGAGATAGGGTTCATCCCACAAGTAGTACTTTGCATCAGTAATTAATTTTTTCTTTTGTTGCCTGCTGTACTCCTTGGGTATGAACCTTGCAGCTTTATAGTTTGCAATGTCTGCAAACCATGGTGTTTCCTGAATGGCGAACAAATGCTCATCCGGAAAGGTTTCAGAGATCTCAATAGAGGGAAAGGACGCCCCTTCTAATGGTTCTATCTGGGACAGATGATCAGCCACTTGGTTTTCTGTCCCTTTTCTGTCTCTTATTTCTATATCAAACTCTTGCAGAAGCAACACCCATCTTATTAGCCTGGGTTTTGAATCCTGCTTTGTAAGTAGATATTTAAGAGCAGCATGGTCAGTGTACACAATCACTTTTGATCCTACTAAGTATGATCTAAACTTGTCAATGGCATAAACCACTGCAAATAATTCTTTTTCTGTGGTTGTGTAATTTTTCTGGGCATCATTTAAAACACAGCTAGCATAGTAAATGACATGCAGAAGCTTGTCATATCTCTGCCCCAATACTGCACCAATGGCATGGTCACTGGCATCACACATTAGTTCGAATGGTAATGTCCAGTCTGGTGCAGAAATAACTGGTGCTGTGACCAGCTTAGCTTTTAGAGTTTCAAACGCCTGCTGACACTCTGTGTCAAACACAAATGGCGTGTCAGCAGCTAGCAGGTTGCTCAGGGGTTTTGCAATTTTTGAGAAATCCTTTATAAACCTCCTATAGAATCCTGCATGCCCCAGAAAGCTTCTGATTGCCTTAACATTGGCAGGTGGTGGTAATTTTTCAATTACCTCTACCTTAGCTTGATCCACCTCTATTTCCTTGTTCGAAATCTTGTGCCCAAGGACAATCCCTTCAGTCACCAAGGACAATCCCTTCAGTCTCTTAGCATCTTTTCAGAACCAGTGTCAGGTGATCAAGACAGGAGCTGAATGAGTCTCCGTATACTGAGAAGTCATCCATGAATACTTCCAGAAATTTTTTCACCATGTCAGAGAAAATAGAGAGCATGCATCTTTGAAAGGTTGCAGGTGCATTACACAGCCCAAATGGCATCCTTCTGTAGGTAAATACTCCAGATGGACATGTGAATGCTGTTTTCTCTTGATCCTGGAGATCTACTGCAATTTGGTTGTAGCCTGAATAGCCATCCAAAAAGCAGTAATAATCATGACCTGCCAGTCTCTCTAGCATCTGGTCTATGAATGGTAAAGAAAAGTGATCCTTTCTAGTGGCTGTATTGAGCCTTCTGTAGTCAATACACATGCGCCACCCTGTAACTGTTCTTGTAGGAACCAGTTCATTTTTTTCATTATGAACCACTGTCATGCCTCCCTTTTTGGGGACAACTTGGACAGGGCTCACCCAGGGGCTATCAGAAATAGGATAAATAATCCCAGCCTCCAGTAACTTGGTGACCTCTTTCTACACCACTTCCTTCATGGCTGGATTTAGCCGCCTCTGTGGTTGAACCACTGGCTTAGCATCGTCCTCCAATAGGATCTTGTGCATGCATCTTGCTGGGCTGATGTCCTTAAGATCACTTATGGACCACCCAAGAGCTGTCTTGTGTGTCCTTAGCACTTGAAGTAGCGCTTTCTCTTCCGGGGGATTTAAAGCAGAGCTTATGATCACCGGAAAAGTGTCACCTTCTCCCAGAAATGCATATTTTAGGGATGGTGGTAGTGGTTTGAGCTCGGGTTTAGGAGGTTTTTCCTCTTCCTGAGGAAGTTTCAGAGGTTCTTTCAATTCCTCTGATTCCTCCAGATCAGGCTGAACATCTTTAAAGATGTCTTCCAGCTCTGATTCGAGACTCTCAGCCATGTTGATCTCCTCTACCAAAGAGTTAATAAGATCAACTTTCATGCAGTCTTTTGGTGTGTCTGGATGCTGCATGGCTTTGACAGCATTCAACTTAAACTCATCCTCATTGACTCTCAGGGTTACTTCCCCCTTTTGGACATCAATGAGAGTTCGTCCAGTTACTAGGAAAGGTCTTCCTAGAATGAGAGTAGCACTCTTGTGCTCCATTTCCAGCACTACAAAGTCAGTGGGGAAGGTGAATGGCCCAACCTTGATGATCATGTCTTCAATCACGCCTGATGGGTATTTAATGGAGCCATCAGCAAGTTGGAGACATATCCGGGTTGGTTTGACTTCTTCAGTTAAACCAAGCTTACTGATAGTTGATGCAGGTATTAGGTTGATGCTTGCCCCAAGATCACATAAAGCTATCTTGGTGCAATTACCTTCTAATATGCATGGTATCATAAAGCTCCCGGGATCTTTAAGCTTTTCTGGGAAGCTTTTCAGAATGACTGCACTGCATTCTTCAGTGAGGAAAACTCTTTCAGTTTCTCTCCAATCCTTCTTATGACTCAAGATCTCTTTCATGAACTTGGCATAAGAGGGTATTTGCTCAAGTGCCTCTGCAAACAGAATCTTTATTTCAAGAGTCCTGAGATAGTCTGCAAAGCGGGCAAATTGCTTATCTTACTCCTCTTTGCGGAGTTTTTGAGGATAAGGCATCTTGGCTTTGTATTCCTCAACCTTGATTGCTGCAGGTTTATTTCCTACAGAGGTGGTTGGAGAAGCCTTTTTAGAGGGGTTGTTATCAGCACTTGTGTGTGTCTGATCCCTCACTGGCATTTGAATGCCAGGGTTAGAAGCTTGATTGGCGTTGGACGCCAACTTCTTACCTGTTTCTGGCGTTTGAACGCCAGAACTGAGCTTCCATTGGGCATTCGACGCCAGCTCCTTGCCTGTTTCTGGTGTTTAAACGCCAGAACTGCGCGTGGGATGGGCGTTTAACGCCAATTTTGCATCCTTTTATGGCGTTTGAACGCCAGAGTTGTTCCTCTCTGGGCTCTTACTGTCCTCAGAGGGATTTTGGATAATATTTTGCTCATCCTCTGTCAGTTGTTCTTTCCTTGGCTTTTTGCTGCTCTAAAGTGAGGTATTCAATATTTTTCCACTTCTTAATTGGACTGCCTGGAACTCTTCTGTTATCTGCTTTGATAACTGCTGTTTTGTCTGATTCAATTGTGATTCCATATTTTTATTAGCATTTTTAGTGTTTTGTAGCATCTCCTTAAATTCTGCTAGCTGTTTTGTTAGAAAACATAATTGTTGATTGAGTTCAGCAACTTGTTCTGGAGGACCAAGTTCAGTAGACACTGCTTTGGTTTCTTCTTTTATGGAGGACCCACTACTTATGTACAGATGCTGATTTCTAACAACTATATTAATAAGCTCTTGAGCCTCTTCAATAGTTTTTCTCATGTGTATAGATCCACCAGCTGAGTGGTCTAGAGATATCTGAGCTTTTTCTGTAAGCCCATAGTAGAAGATGTCTAATTGCACCCATTCTGAAAATATCTCAGAGGGGCATTTCCTTAGCATCTCTCTGTACCTCTCCCAGGCATTATAAAGGGATTCATCATCCTCTTGTTTAAAGCATTGGATGTCCAGCCTTAGCTGTGTCATCCTTTTTGGAGGAAAATATTGATTCAGAAATTTGTCTGATAACTGTTTCCATGTCCTTATGCTTGCTGTGGGTTGGTTATTTAACCACCTTTTAGCTTGATCTTTTACAGCAAACGGAAACAGTAACAGCCTGTATACATCCTGATCTATCTCCTTGTCACGTACTGTGTCAGCAATTTGCAAGAATTGTGCCAGAAACTCAGTAGGTTCTTCCTGTAGAAGACCGAAATACTGGCAGTTTTGCTGCACCATGACAATGAGCTGAGGATTTAGCTCAAAACTGCCTGCTTTATTGGAAGGTATACAGATACTACTCCCATATGCAGCACTAGTGGGATTAGCATATGACCCCAAAGTCCTTCTGGACTGTTCATTTCCACTTAGATCCATGATGGATAAAATAGAATTGATATGAATTGCAAAAAAATATATATTTTTATTTTATTTTATTTAAGTAGAATAAACCAAATTATTAAAATGATAAAATAAAATAAAATAAAATCATTATAAATTAAGATGTAAATTTCGAAAACCAAGAGAAAAATAAATTTGAAAATAAAAATAATTGCTTAATTAAGAAGATTTGAAAAACTTTGGATATGATTTTTGAAAAAGATTTTGGATTTTAAAAAGATTTAATTTTAAAAATAAAAATCTGAATTTTTAAAAGTAATTTTTGAAAATTCAATTTAAAATAAAGAGAAAAGATATTTTTGAATTTAATGAGGAAAGGGAATAACAATAAAATGACACCAGACTTAAAATTTTTAGATCTAATGCTCCTTGTTTTTTTTGAAAGTTTTGGAGGGAAAACACCAAGGAACACCAAACTTAAAGATTTTAAGATCAAAACACAAAGAGGCCTCAAGAACACTTTGAAGACTCACAAGAACATAAAAAGAACACCAAACTTAAAACTTTTAAAAAACTAAAAATAATTTTTCGAAAATAAAAAAAAATAACAAGAGAACACCAAACTTAAAAGTTTGACATGAGATTTAGTCCAAGAAAAATTATTTTTTTGAAAAAGTTTTAAAAGGAAGATTCCCAATTACCAAGAACATAAGCACACCGCTCTAGCCAATTGAGCTATAAATTTAAAGTGTTTTAATAAAGGTATTTAATGTATAATTTTTTTATATTTTGGATACTAATAATTTGAAAATGCACAAGAAAAACAAGAAAAATCACAAAACAAGAAAAACTAAAGATCAAATAAGGAAAATAAACAAGAACGACTTGAAGATTAAGAAAGAACAATGAAAACAAATTCGAAAATTTAAAAGAAAATAAAAACATGCAATTGACACCAAACTTAAAATATGAATCTAAACTCAAACAGAAAAACTCAATTATTAGTTTATAAAAATTTTCAAAAAAATTTTAAAAAGTGAAAATAAGGATTTTGATAAAAAGTTTCAACCAAAAATAATAATAGAAGACTCTAAACCAAAAAGAAAAAATTTTCCTAATCAAAGCAACAAAATAAACCGTCAGTTGTCCAAACTCGAACAATCCCCGGCAACGGCGCCAAAAACTTGGTGCACGAATTGTAAATCACACTTTTCACAATTCGTACCACTAACCAGCAAGTGCACTGGGTCGTCCAAGTAATACCTTACGTGAGTAAAGGTCGATCCCACGGAGATTGTCGGCTTGAAGCAAGCTATGGTTATTTTGTAATTCTTAGTCAGGAGATCAATGATAAGAGTGATTATATTTACGAAGAGTAAAAAGCATAAATTAAATAGTACTTGTTATGCAGTAATAGAGAACAGATTGAGGTTTTGGAGATGCTCTGTCTTTTGAATCTCTGCTTTCCTACTGTCTTCTTCTTCACACACGCAGGTCTCCTTCCATGGCAAGCTGTATGTTGGTGGATCACCGTTGTCAATGGCTACCATCCATCCTCTCAGTAAAAATGGTCCAAATGCGCTGTCACCGCATGGCTAATCAACTGTCGGTTCTCACTCATGTTAGAATAGGATCCATTGATCCTTTTGCGTCTGTCACAACGCCCAACACTCGTGAGTTTGAAGCTCGTCACAGTCATCCCCTCCCAGATCCTACTCGGAATACCACAGACAAGGTTTAGACTTTCTGGATCTCAGGAATGGCTGCCAATAATCCTAGCCTATACCACGAAGTAGGGGTGTACATGGCCCGGCCCGGCCCGAAGACCCGGCCCGGGCCCGAACACTTTAGGGGCTAATTTAGTGTGATTTCATCGGGTCTAGGGTCGGGTAAGGGTCTCAAAAATAGACCCGGTCATTATTTTGGGTCGGGTCCGGGCCATAGCTCGGGTCACCCGAACTCGGTCCGGTGGCCCAGTCATCATACATAATTAATATTTTGTGTTATTAGCATAGTAGCTAGAATCTCCGGTCATCATACACAATTAATATTTTGTGTTATTAGTGATGGATGATGGCTATTCTTATGTGGAATTTAAATATTGTAAACCTTAATATTTTGAGTTATTAGTCATTATAAGATTATAAGTTAATGTTTTATGTTTAAAATGGATAAAACTTTACACTAATGCATAATATTGTGTTATTTGTATTGATTTAAATATTTGATTTTATTAGACAATATTAGTATTGATTATGGTTATGCTTTAATTTTAGAGAATGGTTGGTTCTTGTTATATTTTTTTAAGTGAATTTTACTATGTTAATTGTGAAATAATGGTTGGAGATTAGGTGATTTTTACATGCTAAAGACCCGGTTTTCACCCGGTTTTTATCCGGTTTTCACCTGGCCCGAAGGTGCGTAGGTTTCATCGGGTCTACGATCGGGTTAGGGTCTAAAAATTAGTCCCGATCTATATTTCGGGTCGGGTCTGGGTTAAACCAAACCCGGTGTGGCCCGACCCATGTACACCCCTACCACGAAGACTCTGATCATGAACCAAGAGGCTAAGAGATACACACTCAATCTAAGGTAGAACGGAAGTGGTTGTCAGGCACGCGTTCATAGGTTGAGAATGATGATGAGTGTCACAGATCATCACATTCATCACGATTAAGTACAAGCGAGTATCTTAGAATAGAAACAAACGTGATTGAATAGAAACCAGAAGTAATTGCATTAATTCATCGAGACACAGCAGAGCTCCTCACCCCCAATCATGGAGTTTAGAGACTCATGCCGTAAAGATACAATGTAAAACGTGAAAATGTCATGAGATACATAGTAAGTCTCTAAAAGTTGTTTAAATACTAAACTAGTAACCTAGGTTTACAGAAAATGAGTAAACTATGATAGATAGTGTAGAAATCTACTTCTGGGGCCCACTTGGTGTGTGCTGGGGCTGAGACTTGAGCTTTACACGTGCCTAGGCTGTTTCTGGAGTTAAACGCCAGGTTGTAACCTGTTTTGGGCATTTAACTCCAACTTGTAACCTGTTTCTAGCGTTTAACGCCAGAATTGGACAGAGAACTGGCGTTGAATGCCAGTTTGCATCATCTAAACTTAGGCAAAGTATGGACTATTATATATTGCTAGAAAGCCCTGGATGTCTACTTTCCAACGCAATTGAGAGAACGCCATTTGGACTCTTTTAGCTCCAGAAAATCCACTTTGAGTGCAGGGAGGTTAGAATCCAACAGCATCTGCAGTCCTTTTTCAGCCTCTGAATCAGATTTTTGCTCAGGTCCCTCAATTTCAGCCAGAAAATACCTGAAGTCACAGAAAAACACACAAACTCATAGTAAAGTCCAGAAATGTGATTTTTATTTAAAAACTAATAAAAATATACTAAAAACTAACTAAATCATACTGAAAACTATGTAAAAACAATGCCAAAAAGTGTATAAATTATCCGCTCATCAAATATGAACCAGTAAAAATAGCCTAAGCCACAGAAATTAAAAACAGGCACAGCCACAGACCAAGAGCAAATATGAACAAAAAAATTAGGAGCCATCAGCAACTGGTGAACCAGTAAAATACTATCAGAGCCATCGAGCAATTAGAAAACACTAAAATAGAGTAAAAGAGTAAGTATTAGGTGTTCTGGTTGATACAAATGATATAACAGAGTAATTTTATTTTAATACACATGATTTAACAGAGTAACAGAGCAATCCGAAGTTCAAAACCATACGATACAAATTTGCACATTTGTAAAATTTCAACCATCAGCAACCAGCAAATTCAAGAGTACAAGCAGATCCATCAACAACAGGAAATTACAATTTACAAAACATCCAGAACCAAACTTCAAACCAAGATCGAAGAAGAAGAATTGAAGAAAAATGGAACAAAAATTGAAGAAGAATACCGAAGAAGAAGACCGAAGACAACAATTTCGGAACTTAAAACCAAGAAGACCGAGCCCTCAATGAAGATGAAGACGAGAAGCCACTAACCTGGGTTCTGTGCCGAGAAACCAGCGAAGATGAAGAAGACGTGCCGAGCAACTGGGTTCTGGACACGGGGAAGAGGAAGAAGCGGCGGCGCTGACCTGGGGACGGCGGCGGCGCTGACGACCTGGGACCGGCGGCGGCGAAGAAGGGCTAGGGTTCCCTTTGCTTCAGAGTTCAGAGTTCTCCAGTCCAGGGTGTGAGTGAGTGACGAATGAATTGGGGGAATAAGGGAGGTTAGTTCACACTTCACGGATCTATTTCTTTTTTTTTTTTACAAATAGAAAACGGCGTCGTTTTATTCGAACCGGTCGGTTATCGGTTCGATCCAACCGACCGGTTCTCAACCGGTTTGACGGTTTTTGAATGGTTTTTCTTCCAACAGTTTCAGATAATGGACCGGACCGTTTGTAGTGCCGATTCCCGGTTAAACCGGTTCGATCGGCCGGTCCGGTTCGGTTTTCAGAACCATGACCGTAACTTTCCAGTCCGAGTTCCGATCACCGCACTGTTTGCGACTACATGACCACCGCATCGAGCTCTACGTTTCTACTGGAATAATTTCATATGTAACTCACTTTATTGCTCTCAGCCTCTTCTTCCCCCAATTTTCAAAAATCATGTGGAGGTGTTGAATTTCTTTTCCTTTTAATGTTTTAGGATCCAATTAGTTTGAGAAAAATGTTCACTCTTACTTATACGAAGCTTGGGTAAGGTGAGGATACTATAATTCTATTTAATTTTTTGAATTTGTGCTTTGAGTATTAAATTGGGTGTATATGTGTTATGAATGTGTATTAGGTTGTGAATAAATAATTGGAGCTTGAAATTGTGGATATTGGAACTTGGAGGAAGCTGTTTTATTGAACGTTTGGGGGCTGTATTTATTTTAGTAAGTTGCCTTGGACAAAATGTGGAAACCGGCCAAGGTATGGTTTAGATTTCTTGCATTTAATATATAATGTTCTATGAAAACTTAGGCTAAATGACCATAGGATAGGTTGGAATGTATGTGTATATATATTGTTTAGTATCTTGCTAATAAATATGTTTGGTTGGTGCTGCTGGTTGGTTGATGGTTTAGTGAATTATTGATTAATCATTTGAGGACATAAGCATAAAAGTTTAGGATTTGTAAGCTATGGTTTTAGTTGTTGGATTTGAGAAGTGTATGTGCAATCATTGTTAGTATGAGGCATGATTTTTATGGTGGTTGATGTGTTAATGAAGAAGGACATATTGTGTTAGCAAGTGCAGGTTTGGTGACCAATGACATGGGATTTGTTTTGATTGAGAATGGGGTTTTGAAAGTTTGCAAAAAAATTTGGTTTTGGGCCGAACTTCGGTGAGCTATAACTTGGCCTCCGGACCCCCAAATGATTTCAAACTTATTTTGATAAAAAATTGGGTTTGTAAAGTTTATGTCTTTCGAAGAACGGATAAAAAACGATTTAAAATGATTAAGTTATGCTCAATGGAAGTTTTGGTTTGGAATAGGTAATTCTGCAGTTTTCTACTGAATCAAATTTTTGGAAAACGTACGCCCACGCATACGTGTGGCATGAAAATTTTGACTGTGCGTACGCAAGTAGCCCTATGCGTACGCGTAATGGGCCAGCATGCATGTCTACGCGTACGCATGATAAGGGGATGTGCGCGTGATGTGGGCGGAAATAAGCCAATTAAGAAATTAATATAAGAAATACGTTGCGAGTACAGTTCTTAACCAGCAAAAATCCGCTTATCAATTTAGAAAGGTTGTCACAAAATTAGAATAAAAATACTGGGAGTATGAATCTCAGGTCGTCTCCCAACGAGTTGACAAAAGAGTGCTATTTTATTAATCAGGAGTTTTCCGAGAAATTTTGAGAGTTGAAAGACAGGAATATAAAGGATTGTGAATTAAAGCAATGCAAATTAAAAGAGACTTATGTATTCAGAATAAAAAAGGCCTTGACCGGGGGTATGATTAATTGGAAGTTCTATCCTTGTTGGATTTTCTCAAGTGTAGTGTCAAGAGGTTGTTATTTTCACTTAGTTAACCCTTACTAAATAAAGGAAAGTCAAGCGATTGAGCTAACTCTTATTCGCAAATCCTAATCCTCTCTTTTGGGAAGGACTAGCGTTAGTAAATAGAGAATTAGCCAATAACTTCCAATTTAACTAATCACTTGAGCATTTCAACTCTAGGGTCTCCATTTAATCAACCCCCAAGTCAAGTTGGGAGTCTACTCCATTGACATGAAAATTACTTGCACAGAGTTAAAAAGGGAATAAAAGGAAGACATGATAAACAATAACTGAAAATTAATTAAAAGTAAAAATAATCCCTTGCATTAATAAATCCCAAAATGCAACATACGTATCTGAACAGGATTAATAAGAAATCAAAAGAGTAAAGGAATAAGAAAGCAAACTAGAATAATAGAAACTTCAACGGAGGTAATGACTCTTCTCAATATCCAAAGCAAAAGCATAAACTATAAAACTATGAATGTGTAGAAAACCTAGAGGAAGAGTAATTTTTCTCTAAGATTCCAATCTAAAAATCTAAAACTATACTAATCAGAATATGTGTTGAGTCTCTGCTCGTCCCCTGGCTCTAGTCTGTGTTTCTGGGCTAGAAACTGGGTCCAAACTCGGCCCAAAATCGCCCCCAGCGCTTTCTGTAATTTCTGCAGATCGCGCATGTCACGCGTACACGTCAGGCACACGAATGCGTCATTGTGCGAACTCCAATTCACGCGCACGTGTGAACCATGCGTGCGTGTCACTCCTCGCTGATTGTCTCCTTTATTTCTTGTGCTCCTTCCATTTTTGCAAGCTTCCTCTCCATCCTCTAAGTCATTCCTGCCCTATAAAGCCTGAAAACACTGAACACACAGATCACGGCATCGAATGGTATAAAGAGTGATTAAAATACACAAATTACAGGTTTAGGAAGCAAGTTTTTAATCATAGAGTAGAATTGGGAAGGAATTGTAAAAATCATGCAATTTATATGAATAAGTGTGCAAAGACTTGATAAAACCACTCAATTGAGCACAAGATAAACCATAAAATAGTGGTTTATCAACCTCCCCACACTTAAACATTAGCATGTCCTCATGCTAAGTTCAAGGAGATCAAAAGAATAAATGGGGAAAAGTAAGACTCATGAAATGCAACCTATATGTGAATGCAACTATATGCTAAGATGATTCTGTCTACTTGGTTAAAAGTAAATAAGTTCTTCAAGACAAACATAAATCAGATATCACTAATTAAAATCATACAGTAAAGAAAAGTAGACTGGTAAGTAGACATCTCATGAAAGCAGGGAACATAGAATTAAGCATTGAACCCTCACTGGTAGTGTATGTGCACTCTAATCACTCAAGTGTATAGGGTAATCCACTCTAGTCTTCTCTAGTCATGCTTTCTAAACTTTGTTCTTTATCTATCCAATCAACAAGTATTTAATGTACCAATGCAAACATCATGAGGTCTTTTCAAGGTTGTAATGGGGCTAAGGTAAGGGTGAGGATATATGTATGGCTAAGTGAGCTATAAATTGAATCCTTAACTAACCTAAGCTCTCACCTATACACACACTCTATATACTTCTTAAATCATGCCTAGCTACCCAAAATGCCTATTTTTGCATCTCATACTCATGCATAAACTTTTCTTTAATTTTATCACATATGCATTGATCTTTCATTAACTTAACATTGGGATAATTTTGTCCCCTTATTTATTTATTTATTTATTGAATATTTTTGAGTTTTTTTATTAAAAATATAAAAGTAAACATAACATATCAATGCACATGGATTTTTAATTTTTCTGGTCTCACATGAGCAGGTACCCAAATTCCTAATATTTTATCATAACACATTCCCTATTAACCCATGTTCCCACAGTTTTCCCACACTTAGTTGATACAAAATCTCTATCTTAAGCTAACCAAAGATTCAATTGGGGTAATTAATTATTTTTCTGCTTAAGGCTAGTAATGTGGTAAAATATAGAACAAATGGGGATTAAAAGGCTCAAGGTGGCTAACAAAGGTGATTGAAAGGGTAGGCTATTTGGGATAAGTGAGCTACTAATCAAATAACGGCCTCAATCGTATGCAAGCATGTGAATACACTAAACATTGGACATATAGAGTGGAACAAAATAAAGATTACAATTATAGAGAAGAAAACACACAAGAATAAAATATCATGGTTAGATAACGTAACCATACAATTAGGCTCAAAAATCTCACCGGGTTGTGTGTTCTTAGCTATAATTCATGTTCCAATTTACAGTCTTCAAACAAGTTTAACACACATTTTTCAATTTAAATTAGTGAAATATTATAAAATAGAGTTTTGAAAAGAAATTTAGTACTTTAACCAAGCAAACATACATGAAAACAATTATTATCATGCAATCTATTCTATCTAACAAAAGAAAAACTAAAATGTTGGTGTTAAGAGAGAGAGATTACCTCCAGAAGTCAGGTACTGACCGACCTCCCCACACTTAAAGCTTGGCACCGTCCTCGGTGCCATCAGTTAGGAACAAAGGGGGGCTGGTAACAGCATCTCCACAGTCGGGGTTGTCATGGCTCTCGGTGCTAGTAGGTGAGGTGGAGTCCGGAGTGTCTGGTTCTTCTTCAGGTGGGTGGTTGCCAACAATCAGCTCCTTGAGGTATGTAAATTGGCACTTGTTATGGTGCTCCATCCGCTTTACCTGCCGGTCAAGCCGGTCCAATCTCTGAAGTATCTGAAGGAGCAGCTGATTTATTGAAGGTGCTTGTGATGTGGAAGGAGAAGGAATATCTCCGGCCGGGTCTGTAATCCGGCCGGTAGTGGGTGCTGGGGTCTGATGTACTTCCCGTTGGGGACATACTGATCATCCCGTGGAAGTGTGGTCTTGGTGTCCCCAGCTCTATAGGAGACTCCGGCTGCCGAGACTAGATCTGAAACCAAGGCGGGAAAGGGTAGGTTGCCCGCAATTTGTACGTGTCCCATGACGTGCCGGAGGTGTCTTGGTAAGTTGAGAGGCTGGTCTGTAATGATACACCAGAGGAGAACAGCCATATCTGCAGTGAAGGAGGACTCGTGAATGCTCGAAAAGACGTAGTGGGACATAATCTGTGCCCACACTCGAGCCTCCAAGGTAAGTGCTGAAGCCAATATACCCTTAGGTCGGGATCGATGGTATCCATAGATCCATCTGCTGCCAGGTTGTGCTATAACTCTGAGGACATCATCCCAGTTGAATTGGTATGTCTGGCGCTTGACAGAGGCTTCTTGGTATGTGTCCAATCCTTCTGGGGCAGGGGGAGATCTAAGGCTCGCTGAATGGCCCCTTCGGAGATAGGGACTTGCTTCTGACGGACATAGACAGACTGCAGGGTTGGCATGTGAAAATTGGAGTAGAATTCAACTACCCATGAGAGGTTGACCTGCCGTGGATGTCTCTGTAAGAATCTCCATTGCCTGCGCTCAATGCAGGGCTCTACAAAATCAACAATGTGGGTAGGGAGGATGAGTAGGTGCTCATTGTTGTAGTTCTGCTCAGCCAGGATGGGGAACATCTGCTCACAGTAGCGGTTAGTGAACCGTGCAGTGTCCCTTGCTGGAAAAGCTTTCTCGGTTTCATCAACCTTGATGATCCTCTTGACCCACTTTGTTGTCATTTTGACTGATGTTGAGGATGGTTCCGCAGCTGGTGCCCTTTTTGTTCTTCTCCTCGCCGGTGGTTTGTTAGAGGCTTTCTTTTTACCCTTCCTAGTGGCCATCCTGAAAAAGGAGAAAAGAAAGGAACATCAAATCAAGTAGCTAGAACCGGGAGGAGGAAAATACAAGGGATAATCAATGCCAAGGTAAAGAAGAATGTCATAAATACATGGTCACGATTCCATGTAATTAGGACATCAATGGAAATATAGCATGATAAATTAAGACAATTAGATGCAAGATGTTTATTGGCATGCCGGCAAAGGCATGAGTAGCATAGATCAAGCATTAAGAGCTTAATTTGATTATCCAATGTAATAAACTAACAATCACGTTTGTATTGACAATTATAATTAATTAATAAAAGATTGCAAGGGTTTTGTGAAAAACAGGCAGTAGAGTAGAAGAATAGAATAATTGAGAATTCACAATGCCATACGGACTTTTCACAAACACTTGGTATGCATGTAAAATATGTTAAGAAAAGTATGAAATCCAACATGCAAGCAACCCAAAAATTGGTATTAATTGTCAAATCACCCTCCTAATATATCCACAAGCAAAATATAGAAGAAAACAATCACCCATGTAAATTTCTAACACCAACATAAAAATGCATGGAAGAAAAAGGAAAAAGAAACCATAGTTAATGGAATTAAAAGAAAAATAAAGATGAAGGGAACATAAATTAAAGTAATAATGAAAGAGTAAAAGGGGGAGAAGAAAAGAACCTGGATGAAAAAGATGAAGAAGGGAAGAAGAAAGTAAAAGAGAGTAAGAAAGAATAAGGAAGAAGAAAGAAAGAAGAAAGAAGAGATAATTAGTATTGAAAAGAATTAGGATTGGAGGGGTGGAAGATTTGAAATCAGGCGTTGGGGTGTTTCAGTTGTGCGTCGCATGCGACGCGTACGCGTGCATCACGCGTAAGCGTGGGGCGCGCAAATTTCAGGCGACGCGTACGCGTGACATAGGTTGTGCAATTGGCGCGAGGGCAGCCGCACCACACACAACTCTCTGTTCACTCTGATTATGGGGCAAAAATGGCATGCGACGCGTGCGCGTCAGGCATGCACACGCGTGGATGGCCCTTTTGAGAAATCGACGCGTACACATCAGGGACGCGTACGCGTGATGTGGTTTGTGCTCCCAGCACAATTCCAGCTTCACACCATCATAACTTTCTGGCCATACATTACTTACGCCGATTTTACATGTTCACGCATGCGCGTCAGGGACGCGTGCGCGTGGTGGGCTGGAATCACAAGCAACGCGCACGCGTGAGGGACGCGTATGCGTCATCTCGCTTGTGTGCTTGGCATGGGTCCAGCACCACTCCAACCCAACTCTCTGTTCAATTCCTCTTTACCTCGTACGCACAAATGACACGGACGCGTCAGTGACGCTTGCGCATCGTGCATTTTTTTTATGCAGCATGCAGATGAATGTGCAGAAATTATGGATGAATGCTAATAAAAAGAAAATAAAATAAAATAAGACTGAGAATAAAAGGGAACAATCATACCATGGTGGGTTGTCTCCCACCTAGCACTTTGCTTTTACGTCCTTAAGTTGGACGGTCTTCAGGCTCATTCTGCTTCTGTTGGTGGGTCCTCCAAGAGGAAGACCTCTAGCTCTTTGTGTTCCTTCATCTTCTCACCATGATAAAGCTTTAAACGATGTCCATTGACCTTGATCAAATTGGAACTTGAAGGATGACTTAGGTGGAAGACTCCATATGGCTCTGCTTTCTCCACTCTGTAGGGACCTTCCCATCTGGATCTCAGCTTTCCTGGAATGAGTCTCAGCCTAGAGTTGTAAAGAAAAACCAGATCTCCAGGTCTGAACTCTCTTCTCTTGATATGCTTGTCATGCACAACCTTCACCTTCTCTTTGTATAATCTGGAGTTGTCATATGCTTCGAGTTGAAGGGTCTCCAGTTCTGCTAGTTGCAGCTTCCTTTCAGCACCAGCTTTCTCAAATCCCATGTTGCATTCCCGCACAGCCTAGAAAGCCTTGTGTTCCACCTCCACCGGGAGGTAAGAAGCCTTTCCGTACACTAAGCGAAAGGGACTCATCCCAATGGGTGTCTTATACGCTGTCTGATACGCCCAGAGCGCATCAACAAGTCTGGTGCTCCAGTCCTTCCTATGAGGCTTTACTATCTTCTCCAGAATGCGCTTTATTTCTCTGTTAGACACCTTTGCTTGCCGATTGGTCTGGGGATGGTAAGCTGTTGCCACTTTGTGAACAATCACATGCTTCTTCAGTAAACCTGATAATCTCCTGTTACAAAAGTGAGTGCCTTGATCACTCACGATTGCTCGTGGTGATCCAAAGTGACATATAATATGGTTTTTAACAAAAGAGACAACAGTGTTAGCATCATCAGTGCAGGTAGGAATTGCTTCCATCCATTTAGAAACATAATCTACATCTAACAGTATATAAAGGTAACACTAGAGTTTGAAAATGGGCCCATGAAGTCAATGCCCCAAACATAAAAAATTTCACAGAATAGCATAATCTATTGGGACATCTCATTCCTCTTGGATATATTACCAAACCTTTGGCATGGGGGACAAGATTTACAAAAGGCAGTAGCATCTTTAAAAAGAGTAGGCCACCAGAATCCACAGTCTAAAATTTTTCTAGTTGTTCTTTGAGGGCCAAAATGTCCTCCACTCTCAGAAGAGTGGCAGGCCTCTAAAATGGATTGGAATTCTGATTGGGACACACACCTTCTAATTACCTGGTCAGCACCACACCTCCATAAATATGGGTCATCCCATATATAATATTTGGGCTCGCTTTTTAGCTTGTCCCTTTGATGCTTAGTAAAATTAGGAGGGAAAGTATGTCTAACTAGATAATTAGTTACAGGTGCATACCAAGGAACTACTTCAGATACTGTGTGCAAGCTATCAAATGGAAAAGCATCATTGATAGGAGTCGAGTCAGTCTTAATGTGCTCAAGGCGACTCAAGTGGTCTGCCACTAAATTCTGGGAACCACTCATATCCTTGATTTCTAAATCAAATTCTTGAAGAAACAGTATCCAACGTATTAACCTTGGTTTGGATTCTTTTTTAGCTAATAAATATTTTAGATCTGCATGGTCTGAGTATACTACCACCTTAGTACCAAGTAAATAGGCTCGGAATTTATTCAGAGCAAAAACAATAGCCAGAAGCTCTTTTTCAGTGGTAGTGTAATTAGACTGAGCAGCATCTAGGGTCTTAGAAGCATAAGCAATTACGAAAGGATCCTTACCTTCGCACTGAGCTAGCACCGCTCCTACTGCATGGTTGGAAGCATCACACATAATCTCAAATGGCTGGCTCCAACCAGGTCGAAAACTCGATACTCTGTTGACCCTACGACGTAAGGGTGACCGGGCACTTATAAATTCCCGAAAATGTTACCCCATTGAGCAATATTGATTATTTGAGAAAAAGCTATGCATAGACTCTTCGGGATGCACGTCGAGAGACAGTCCAAGGGTTTAGCAAACTGGACTTGTCGGGTTGGCTTGATAACCGACAGATGAGACTCATCAGCCATAGGACAGGCATGCATCATGTGCATATTACTTGAATTATTTGTTTGTTCATTAACTAGGTGTGCCTAAGTGTATTTGTTATGTTAAATGTATATTTGTCACCTGCAGTACTTGTAACCTTCTTGTGTTTGCCTTTATCTGCTTATTTGTCTGTGATGTGTTGATGGAGATGGAGGTATGGAGGAAAGGCGGTAAAACTAGATTCAAGATTTAGTTAAGTTAGGCTTAGATACTCTTAGAAAATCACCTTTTATGGCTTCTATTTAATACTTTAAGCTTTATAATCTGAGTGTCGGCGTTTTAGGAATGCCTCTGGCATTCCCAGGACCTTATATCTTATATGTGTGGCACCTTTACCATGCTGAGAACCTCTGGTTCTCTCCCCACACTATGTTGTTGTTTTTCATATGCAGGTCGAGAGGCACCTCGTTAGGCGTCTGGACTTCTGAAGCGAAGTGGTTATCGAGTTACTTTTTGATTGTATAGCCATGTATATATATACTTAGTTTTCTCTCTGCATGACTTGTTCCTTTTGACACTCCTAGAGGCTTATGGAGAGGTTGGATCTTATTTATGTAAATTTGGGTTTTGGATATATATATATATATATATATTCTCCGGCCAGCTTTGACTTCGCGGGCTGAGTTAGGAGCTTGTATTTTGTATCTTTGGCCCTTTATTCTTACTTTTGTTATCTTATACTTGATAGCTATAGTTTTCTTAGTACGCAAGTTACCTCGTTTTTCTGAGCATTGTGTTTTTATTTCGCGGTTTTTATTACACCTTTTCTTCAAGGCTCCTAGTTTATTATATTCTTTTTGTTATTATATATACACATTTTAATTTAGTGGTCGTAATACCATACTATCTCTGTTTTACGGCTTAAGCATAAAGTTCTGTGTAGTAGGTGTTACATTATGTATTTTTATTAATATTCGTATGAATAAAAAAAATATATGAGTTTTATTTAAAGTTTTGTATGTAAAAAATCATATAAATTAAAAAATATATTTTTTTGTTGATATATTATGCAACACATAGCTTGAGTGATATAATGATAATGTAAAAAAGAGAAAATAGACTTTGTTTTTATTATAGTGTAGTTAGAGACTATTATTTTTATTACGAAATAGTAAAAACAGAACGTTCGAAAATTGAAGAATTACCTGCTGATATTATGTTAAAGTTCTTTCTTAGTATAGTATTAAATGAAAATTATTACAGAACATCGTTTATCTATATGTAGAACAAAATAATTTTACATATAAATTAAGAATAGTTTTTTAAAAATAACAGTTAAGACATTGTTTTTAATTAAATTTGTTTGAACAACTTAAAAAGAATAATTGACAAAGATAATACTAATTTAATATTAACTGAATTTATTTTATTTTTAACAAGTAATTAGCATGCAAAATAATATTTTTAATGAAAGTTGTAGAAAGCTTAGAGAAGGGGGTTGAATCTATGACCTTCTTTAAGTTACTGTTATAACCCTTTTAAAACAAAACTTGCAATCTGAATCTATTTGAATTCAGCAGCGAAAAATTTATGAGACAATTTCATTTTGTCTCATGAATATCAGAAAATAGAACAGAACAGGGAAAAGAGAAGCTGACACCATCATGTATCCTAGTTCGATTGCCTTGTGCAATACAACCTACATCCAGTCTCCACCACAACAGTGGTGGAATTTCCACTATAGTTACAGTATTACATACACCAATTTCACAGGATTAACACAATCTTTTCACACTCAAGTTCTAACCTAACTTGACTTGGTTATGCTAATACCTAAATCTTCCTCTTAGTCCTAACCCAACTAAGAAAGGGGTACCTCACAGGTACAGGATACAAGACACAGACTTTACCTAAAGAAATCTGAAATAACTCTAGGCTTTTCACTCATGTGTATATCTCTGCCTTTTTCTCTCTTAGGCTCTTTCAATGACCCTCTCATTCAGCCTTTTACCTCAAGAAATTACAAAAAGATAAACATTGAAAAGTAAATTACAATCTGCATAACATGAAGGAGATTGACTCTTCAACAGCCTCTTTGCTATGTGATAAACCAGATTTTCTAGCCTCTGATTCAGTTCTTCATTCTGGCGGAATGCTCCTTTGACTAGGAAGCACTGTCCAAGTAGATAAACTTCTTCAGAAAGCTATTCTCAGAACATACACCTCAAGAACACTGGTTATCTCTTCTTCGCTTCTGAATGGTGAATCAACTTCTTTTGTATCTCCTTGCATATTACTGAGTTGCTCTCCCTAGGTCAACTCTCAAGCTTTGTGCTCCACCAACCCAGCCGTTCACTTTCTTCAATTAATCCCCAATTTAGGAACTTTGGTTCTGACCTTCTCTTGTTGACCGAAAGCCATAATAAAGCAAAAATAGATATCTTCAATGGTAAATCCAGATCTTGGCCATTGAGAAACTATTTGGTCCCCAAGACACACTTGTGACCGTAGATGCACAGCAATGAGGAACAGAAATCATCTTTCCCATGTATCCCATTTCGAACTTGGCAAAGAGTTGGGAAGAGGAGAAGAAAGCAATATGCATGGAATAGGAAATGTGTTACCTTTAACCTTTGCTTTAGCTTGATTTGGTTTGATTTTGCTGATTTGACTTCAGCCTTTCTTGCCTAACCTTCTCTTTCTTTCTTCTTCTTTGAATAGCTTGGATTTTAAGCTCTCTCTCTTACTTCGGTGATTTCTGACTGAGACAGGAAAAAAGTGAACGTTGCCTTGGAAGCAAGTTGGAGGGATTTGCTTGCTGAAATCAAATCGGGCTTGGGTTGGTTATTACTCAAGTTCAACCCGTTAGATTTCTTTGGCTCATCTGATTTCTTGCTTGGTTTCTTTTGGGCTTCAATTGTATTATAGCCCACCAGTCTTGTTTATAGTTTTCATTCACTTGGGCTGCTGCTACTATGAGATTTTGCCTACAATATTTGATCATAAATAATCAACACTAATTATTTAATTTGCCCAATTGAATAATTTTTGTCATTATTAATTAATTTAGTTAATTTCTTAACTCAACAATCTCCCCCTTGATGACAAACATAATTGAAACAATGATCAAAAGGAAATGAATTTTAATAAGGTTAAAAGTCTTCCCTTTGAATGATGTTGCTTGCTTTTGTGTTGCTCCCCCTTTCCTTTTCAAGAATAGCTCCCCCTAGATTTATGCTCTTCTTTTTGTTTCTGTTTACATTGTATTTATAGAGAGCACAATAAAAGTCACACAAATTCATCTTGACTAAGGGAGTTTAAACAACCAGCAACACAAATTCAGCTCAATATTCAGCATGTCATGTCAGCACTTTTAACAAAAGAACCATTTTGGAAAGTGATCATGCTTTAACCAAAACAGGGCATTAAGAATATCATCATAACATAGAAGTAAGTTTCAAATCTCATGCCAAATATTCACTGCAATAGTAGGATTTGCAAATTAAATTTTCTTGCAACAAAGAATAATAGTAGCAGAAAACTATCACAGCAAAAATACATAACGCAGCTACTAAAAATTAACAACACCCACGCTACTGCTCCCCCTTTTGTCATCAAGGGTGGAAAGTAGGCAAGATTAAGTAAAATATGCGCCCTCAGACCTGCAAGAAAAGTGTTAATTAACAGTCTAAACACCAAATTAAGTTAAAGTAAGTGCAACAGTTGTTAAGGTCATCCGAAAATAACAAACATAAGTTCCAAAGTATCAAAAGAGACAGTTTTTCTGAGACAAAAAAGGAGCAGACAGTAGCAACTTCATGAGACAATTCTAGGCATTTGAACCATTTCCCTCCGAATTAGCTTCCTTTTCCACATCAGTGGCATGATCTTCATCTTGTTGACAATTGTCAATGAACTTCATAAATACAACCACTCTGCCCCTTGATTTTCGGAGGAATTTTTCATGCTTGCTTGCTAGCTTCCTTTGTTCCTTACTCATTGTAATCATGTGATTGGATTGGGAGACAAACTCTTGGACCACATCCCTAACAACATTAAACAGCGCAGATTTTTATCCAATGGAGATGGAGGTGCCTTCGGTGGAAGGTGGAGGAGATTTCTCAGGAATGAACTCATCATCTTCATCATCTAGAACCACTCTCTCAGATCGAGTAGGTCCGTTTTGCTGTTTCACTGCACCACCTCCCTTTAGTTATGAATGTCTATTTTCATAATCCTCATTGGACAAGTCAACACCAAAATGCTCAAAAATACAAGTTAGAAACACGTCATAAGAAAGGGCTTTGTCTTTCTAACTTCTAACAGAGTCAAACATCTATCTAACCATCAAATAAGCAAAAGAAATTTCTATTTAGTGAGCAGGGCATACAAAACAAGTGTGTCCGTGTAAGAAACCCTTTGATATGAACCACTTTGAGGGAGAATGATGTGGTTGACAATACAGTGCAACTGAGCACGTTCATATCCTAGGGCTTTGTGAGTGGGTGTAATGCCATCAATTAAGGAAACATGTTCACAAATATGAGCCAAAGCATCATTGAAAGAAATACCAACTCCTTCATCCCACTTAACAAAAGTATAAGCGCAAGGCCCAACATCAGTATACTTCAAAGAATCACTAATTGTTTCATTATTTAAAACAATGTCTCTGCCCTTAACATAAGAATGAACACTGTCCTCATGATATGTCATGTTAGCATAAAACTCTTTGACTAACAGAGGGTAAACAGGCTTTTTGATGTTAAAAAGATTATTCCAATCCAAGAATTCCAAATTTTCAACAAAAAGAAAGACTTTCTTTTTCAAAGTTGGTAAATTAGCAAGAAAAGAGGGACACAGGGCATGGTACTTAATAACTCCTTCATAAAAGTCATTATTCATGGCAAACTTAAATCTATAAGGGTTATAGTTGGAGTGAGATGTCATGAAGTGGGATTTATGAGCAAAAAGATCAATGTCTGGTTCTCTAACAGATTTGAGAGGGAGACAAGGTTTACCTCTTTGTGAACGCAAGGGAACAGACCTTGTCTTAGGTTGAGTGGGCTCAGATGGGGGTTCAGTCGCGGCTGGCCATTTCTCTTTTGAAGAACTAGGCTTCGACGACCCAGGTTTGGATGGAGGTTCCTTCGGTAGTGGAGGTGTCGACTTGGCTGAATGAGAAAACCTAGAAGGATTTTTAGTGCGAGCCATTGGATCACACCGAGGAGGTGAGGTAGGAGGAGAAGGAGACGGAGTAAATGTTTGCTTCTGAGAGCGGGTTGAGGGTCTTGGCTTTACAGGAAGCTTATGAATCTTTTCACGTTGTGGCCCTTTTGAAATAACTTTCTTCCTCATTGGTTGGTTTCTGAATTTTGAAGGAAGAGAAGCAGTAAAGATAGTGGAGAGAAACCGAAGGGTGTTGGTAATTATGGAGGGAGAAGAAAGATTGTTGGTGACCATACCCAGAAGAAAGTTTCTCAAACCATGCAACTGCATCACCTTCAGATTTGACTTGAAGGGACTTGACATCACAAAAAGAAAGATTTTATTTTATTTTAAAAAAATCACTTTTAAAATTGAAACCTTTTTGGACATAAGGACAAAAAGAAGTAAACTAAAGCAAACAGGCCAGCAAAAACAAAACAAAGCACAACAAAAATATCATTCATATTGGGCCCAGAGATGGTTGGATTTAAGAAATACATTGGACCACTCCATATCTGATTTTGAGGTTGGCTCAGATAAATCTGCACGTGAAACAAGTCCAGAACATGCTGATTGAAGGGAACATTCTTCACTTGCCCAGAATTGTCTCATACCTGTTTATGAGACAAAAACTCCAACAAACACATAAGCAGCTTTCAAACAAAGAATCATATCTTAAAATTCCTAGACTAGTCCTAAGCATGCAAATCTGTCCTCAGCTAGTGGTTTAGTGAAAATATCTGCCAATTGCTCTTCTGATTTAACAAATTGAATGCTAATATCCCCTTTTGAACATGTTCTCTTATTGAGTAAAATTTCACTTCAATATGTTTAGTCCTAGAGTGCAAAACTGGATTTTTAGAAATATTAATGGCACTCATATTATCACACAACAAGGGACTATTTTCAGCATTTAACTTGTAATAAGCAAGCTGTGTTTTTAACCACATAAGCTGAGAACAACAAAAAGAAGCAGCTATATACTCAGCCTCTGCAGTGGATATAAGCCACTGTTGACTGCTTCTTACTTGACCAAATATTCAAGGACTTTCCAAGGAAGCAACATAAGCCTGACGTGCTCCTTCTATCAACTCTATCACCGGCAAAATCTGTATCACAATAACTAACTACAGAAAAATCATCAATCTTAGGATACCAAAGACCAAAATTGGATATGCCATGAACATATCTAATGATCCTCTTAACTGCAGAAAGATGAGACTCTTTTGGTTTAGATTGGAATCTTGAACACATTCCAACACTTTGCACAATATCGGTCTAAAGGAAGTTAAGTACATAAGAGAACCAATCATTCCTCTATACCTAGTCTCATCTACATCCTTCTCAGTTTCTCCCTTATCTAATTTTGAATTAGGGTGCATGGGAGTTTCCATGGGTTTGGCATTTACCATACCAAATTTCTTAACTAGTTCCTTGGCATACTTCTTTTGATGAATGAAAATACCTTTTTCAGATTGTTTAATTTGTAGCCCAAAAAAAAATTTAAGTTCACCCATCATACTCATGTCAAATTCACTTGTCATGAGTTTTCCAAATTCAGTATAAAGGGATTCATTGGCTGATCCAAAAATAATGTCATCAACATATATTTGGACTAGAATGAAAGAATCATTAGAATTCTTGATAAATAGAGTATTGTCTGTGGTGCCTCTTTGAAAACAGTTTTTCAAAAGAAAAGAGCTAAGTCTCTCATACCAAGCTCTAGGAGCTTGCCTCAAACCATAGAGAGCTTTTGATAATTTGAAAACATGGTTAGAAAGCTCTTTATTTTCAAAACCAGGTGGCTGTTCCACATACACTTCTCTATCTATCACACCATTCAAAAATGCACATTTCACATCCATTTGATATAATTTAAAACCACAAAATGCAGCATAAGCTAAGAGGAGTCTTAAGGCTTCCATTCAGGCAACAGGGGCAAAAGATTCATCAAAGTCTATTCCTTCTTCTTGGTCATATCCTTGTGCCACTAGCCTTGCTTTGTTTCTTGCAATGCTACCATCCTCTCCTAGCTTGTTTCGAAATATCCACTTGGTGTCGATCACTTTCTTTCTATTCGGCCTTGGAACCAATATCCAAACTTGGTTCTTCTCAAACTCTTGAAGCTCATCTTCCATTGCCTTTACCCAAGAAGGGTCATCAAGGGCTTTCTTGACATTTTGAGGCTCCATTTGAGAGAGAAGGGCAATGTTTGTTCCTTCATTTGCCTTTCTAGTTGAAGACCGAGTTTTAACCTCATGAGAGACGTCCCCAATGATAAATTTCTCAGGATAATTCTTCAAGAATCTCTATTCACGAGGTCTGGTGGACTTGGAGGCAGATTCAGTTACCAAGAAATTCTGGGAACTACTGGTTCCAGGATATCCTTCAGATTCATGAGACAAAATGGAATTGTCTCTTAAATTTTCAGCCACTGCAATTTTTGGTTCAGCTTGTCCGAAATTTCCATTTTCATGATTTTGCACAGTTTCATCATCCTTTTGAGATTGATTCCCTACATCACAGTCTTCCAAAATACTTTGAACCAAATTAGTATCACAAAATGTAACATGTATGGACTCCTCAATTATCCTAGCATCTTGATGATAAACCCTATATACTTTACTAGTTGTGGAATATCCTACAAACAAACACTCATACGCCTTTGAATCAAATTTTTTCAAATTATCTTTGTTATTAAGAACAAAGCATTTGCATCCAAAGATGTGCAAGAAGTCCAAGTTTGGTGGGTAACCTTTCCAAAGTTTATAAGGAGTTTTCTTCAAAAATTTTCTTATGATGGTTCTATTCAAAATGTGGCAAGCCGTGTTAACCGCTTCAGCCCAAAGGAACTTTAGAACATTGCTCTCACAAAGCATGGCTCTTGTTATTTCTTGTATTCTTCTATTTCTTCTTTCCACAACACCATTTTGTTGTGGTGTTCTTGGACAAGAGAAGTTGTGAGATATTCCAAATTCCTCACAAAAGGATTCAAACAAATAGTTTTCAAATTTAGTTCCATGATCACTTCTTCTAGAAGAGATCTTTAAATCCTTTTCATTTTGAATTTTCATGCAAAAAGGTTCAAAGGCCGAAAAGGCTTCATTTTTGTGTGCAAGAAATAAAACCCAACCAAACCTAGTATAGTCTTCCACAATCACTAAACCATAATGTTTACCACCTAGGCTTTGAGTTCTTATTGGACCAAATAAACCAATGTGTAGCAACTCAATTGGTCTTTTAGTAGAGATGTCTTCCTTTGGTTTAAAAGAACTGTTTGTTTGTTTTTCCATTTGGCAACCATCACAAGTGATGTCTTTGTCAAACCTTATCAAAGGAAGACCTCTTACTAACCCTTTCTTTACAAGTTTGTTTATTTGAAACATACTTGCATGGCCCAATCTCTTGTGCTATAGCCACTTTTCAGATTCTTTAGAATGAAAGCAAGCTACATTTTAATTCTTTAGTTCATCAAGGGTAAGTCCATACACATTGTTACAACGTTTGGCAACAAAAAGCACTTCATTAGTCTTTTCATTTACAGCACAGCATTCAAGTCTTTTGAAAGTCACTAAATATCCTAAATCACACAGCTGACTTATACTCAAAAGATTGTGCTTCAATCCATATACCAAAAATACATCATCAATGAAAGTAGAGTGTTCATTACCTACTTTTCTAACAGCAACTATTTTACCTTTACCATCATCTCCACAGGTCACAAAACCTCCATCATACTTGTTTAGTTTGATGAAGTAAGTTGACCTTCCAGTCATGTGCCTTGGGCATCCACTATCCAAGTACCACATATCCTTTTTGTTCTTGGATGCTAGGCAAATCTGTATGAAAGACTTCAAGTAACCTTAGGTATCCAAATTAATTTGGATCCTTTGAAGTTAATCCATCTTGATTGCCCAAGTGCATTGAAATCACACACAACATTGTAAATTTAGTTTCCTACAATTCTTTTTTCAATGAAGCATTGTGAATGTGAATGACCAAATTTTTTGTAATTAATACACTGATTTTTTGATGCATGTTGCTGAAATTGAGATGAGCTACCATGCTGGAAATGATTAAAGGGCTGAAATTTTCTGATTTTTGGAAGAGGTGTTTTTCTTTTGACAAACTGATTTTTGTTATAATTATTCCTCTTTGAAAAAGTATTTTCACCAGAATTTTGAAAACTTTTGGGCTTTTTGAAGATGAGATTTTGTTGTGAAATTGTGGTTTCTTGAAAGCAACCTCATTTTTCGAAATGTACCCCAGACCTGACCTATTTAAAGTAGGTTCAGTTCTTGATGAAGGCTCAGTTTCACTTGTGTAAACTTCATCAAATTTCTCCTCAAATGTGGAAACATATCCAATACCAGATTTGTTTGATGTGGATTTAGTATTTGATGAAGAAGCCACAAATTTCATAGAGGAATCATTAAAAACTGCACTTTCCTTGGTTATATAACCTAAACCAGATTTTTCAAACAATGGTCTTTGGCTTGCAAGTAATTTGTCCAAGTTACTAGAACTTTGAGCAAATTTTGCTAAGTCACCATTTAGCCTTTTAATCATATCATTTAATCTTTTATTTTCAGCAATTAACTCTTGAGAAGGATCCACAATGTGCTTTCCTTTTAATTTTTCAAGTTCAGATTTTAGAAATCTGTTTTCTTCAATAATGTCCAAAGCACATTCAGTTTCCTTCACTTTTTCTTTTAAGAAATCATTTTCACCTTTTAACACATCTTTTTCAGATCTGCATTTATTATACTTATCTAGTAATTTTGAGGTGTTTAGAGTAAGATCATTAATAATAACATGTAAATCATCTATAGACAAGTCATAGTAATTTACCTCATCAAGATGATTATTTCCTGCCATGAAGCAGGTTTTATCTTCACCTTTAGAATCTTCTTCCTCATTGGAGTCGTTCTCAAGATCCTCCCAAGCTGCCATGAGCACTCTCTTCTTTACTTTCTTTCATTTGTCCTCCTTCTTGAGCTTTGGACAATTTAGCTTGAAGTGTCCAGCCTCCTTGCAATGATGACACATCACTTTGCTCAAGTCCATCTTGTGTTCCTTTGAGCTTGAACCCTTGTACTTTCCCTTGTTCTTCATCATCCTTCTAAATCTCCTAACAAAAAACATAAGCTCATCATCTGAAATACCATCACTAGACTCACTCTCTTTTGATTCTATTTTTGACTTGAGGGCTATTCCCTTTTTCTTTGACTCCGGCCGTCCGGGTTTGTGTGTATGGTTTCATAGGCAAGGGGTTTTCCTCTCAGCTCATCATAGGTTATAGGACTTAGGTTGTTGCTATCGGCTAGGACATTGGCAGTGGTTTCCCATTCTTTTGTGAGGCTTCTAAGGAGTTTTCTCACTAAGGTTTGTTCTAAGTAGTTTGTACTCATAGCATCAAGGTTGTTGATTATGATTGAGAATCTCTCAAATGCTTCATCAATGCTTTCTCCATCCTTCATATTAAACATCTAGTACTCTTTTTGCAGTATATCAATTCTCGTTTCTTTGACTTGTTTAGTGCCTTCGTGTGTAACCTGGAGTTTTTCCCAGATTTCTTTGGCTGTCTTATATCTAGACACCTTTCGGTACTCTTCAAAGCTGATAGCACAGTGAAGAAGGTTGATGGCTTTAGCATTCAGTTCCATTTTCTTCTTGTCGTCCTCATTCCATTCAGCTTCTTCTTTTGAAGTCACCACTCCATCAGCACTTGTTTTTATTGGAATTTTGGGACCGCTTACAACAATCTTCCATATGTTGTAGTCAATGGATTGGATGAAGATCCTCATCCTCTCTTTCCAGTAGGCATAGTTCTTCCCGTTGAAGAAGGGAGGCCTATTGTTTGACTGGCCTTCAGTTAGAGTGTAGGCAACCGTGGTTGTGCCCAAGTTGTTCGCCATTGGACCTTTGCTCCAAGCGGTGAAGCTTGATTCTTGAGACCAAGGCTCCTGATACCAATTGAAGGTTGTAGAAGGCTTAGAGAAAGGGGGGTTGAATCTATGACCTTCTTTCAAGTTACTGTTATAACCCTTTTAAAACAAACTTGCAATCTGAATCTGTTTGAACTCAGTAGCGAAAAATTTATGAGACAATTTCATTTTGTATCATGAATATCAGAAAACAGAACAGAGCAGGGAAGAGAGAAGATGATACCATCATGTATTCTGGTTCAGTTGCCTTGTGCAATACAACCTACATCTAATTTCCACCACAACAGTGGTGGAATTTCCACTATAGTTACAGTATTACATACACCAATTCCACAGGATTAACACAATCCTTTCACACTCAAGTTCTAACCTAACTTGACTTGGTTATGCTAATACCTAACTCTTCCTCTTAGTTCTAACCCAACTAAGAAAGGGGTACCTCACAGGTACAGGATACAAGACACATACTTTACCTAAAGAAATCTGAAATAATTCTAGGCTTTTCACTCATGTGTATATCTCTGCCTTTTTCTCTCTTAGGCTCTTTCAATGACTCTCTCATTCAGCCTTTTACCTCAAGAAATTACAGAAAGATAAATATTGAAAAGTAAATTACAATCTGCATAACATGAAGGAGATTGACTCTTCAACAGCCTCTTTGCTATGTGATAAACTAGATTTGCTAGCCTCTGATTCAGTTCTTCATTCTAGCGGAATGCTCCTTTGACTAGGAAGCACTGTCCAAGTAGATAAACTTCTTCAGAGAGCTCTTCTCAGAACATACACCTCAAGAACACTGGTTATCTCTCCTTCGCTTCTAAATGGTAAATCAACTTCTTTTGTATCTCCTTGCATGTTACTGAGTTGCTCTCCCTAGGTCAACTCTCGAACTTTGTACTCCACCAACCCATCTATTCACTTTCTTCTATTAATCCCCAATTTAGGAACTTTGGTTCTGACATTCTCTTGTTGACCAAAAGCCATAACAAACAGGAAATATATAACTTCAATGGTAAACCCAGATCTTGGTCATTGAGAAACTATTTGGTCCCCAAGACACACATGTGACCGTAGATGCACAGCAGTGAGGAACAGAAATCATCTTTCCCATGTATCCCATTTCGAACTTGGCAGAGAGTTGGGAAGAGGAGAAGAAAGCAATATACATGCAATAGGAAATGTGTTACCTTTAACCTTTGCCTTAGCTTGATTTGGTTTGATTTTGCTGATTTGACTTCAGCCTTTCTTGCCTAACATTCTCTTTCTTTCTTCTTCTTTGAATAGCTTAGAAACTAAGCACTCTCTCTTACTTCTGTGATTTCTGATTGAGACAGAAAAAAGTAAACGTTGCCTTGGAAGCAAGTTGGAGGGATTTGCTTGCTGAAATCAAATCGGGCTTGGGTTGGTTATTACTCAATTTAGCCCGTTAGATTTCTTTGGCTCATCTAATTTCTTGCTTTGTTTCTTTTGGGCTTCGATTGTATTATAGCCCACCAGTCTTGTTTATAGTTTTCATTCACTTGGACTGCTGCTACTATGAGATTTTGCCTACAATATTTGATCATAAATAATCAACACTAATTATTTAATTTGTCCAATTGAATAATTTTTGTCATTATTAATTAATTTAGTTAATTTCTTAACTCAACAATCTCCCCCTTGATGACAAACATAATTGAAACAATGATCAAAAAGAAATAAATTTTAATAAGGTTAAAAGTCTTCTCTTTGAATGATGTTGCTTGCTTTTGTGTTGCTCCCCCTTTCCTTTTCAAGAATAGCTCCCCCTAGATTTATGCTCTTCTTTTTGTTTCTGTTTACATTGTACTTATAGATAGCACAATAAAAGTCACACAAATTCATCTTGACTAAGGGAGTTTAAACAACCAGCAACACAAATTTAGCTCAATATTCAGCATGTCATGTCAGCACTTTTAACAAAAGAACCATTTTGGAAAGTGATCATGCTTTAACCAAAACAGGGCATTAAGAATATCATCATAACATAGAAGTAAGTTTCAAATCTCATGCCAAATATTCACTGCAATAGTAGGATTTGCAAATTAAATTTTCTTGCAACAAAGAATAATAGTAGCAGAAAACTATCACAGCAAAAATACATAACGCAGCTACTAAAAATTAACAACACCCATGCTACTACTCCCCCTTTTGTCATCAAGGGTGGAAAGTAGGCAAGATTAAGTAAAATATGCACCCTAAGACCTGCAAGAAAAGTGTTAATTAACAGTCTAAACACCAAATTAAGTTAAAGTAAGTGCAACAGTTGTTAAGGTATTACAGACATCTGGAAATAACAAACATAACAAAGTATCAAAAGAGACAGTTTTTCTGAGACAAAAAAAGGAGCAGATAGCAGCAGCTTCATGAGACAATTCTAGGCATCTGAACTATTTCCCTCCGAATTAGCTTCCTTTTCCACATCAGTGGCATGATCTTCATCTTGTTGAAAATTGTCAATGAACTTCATAAATACAACCACTCTGCCCCTTGATTTTCGGAGGAATTTTTCATGCTTACTTGCTAGCTTCCTTTGTTCCTTACTCATTGCAATCATGTGATTGGATTGGGAGACAAACTCTTGGACCACATCCCTAACAACATTAAACAGAGCAGATTTTTATCCAGTGAAGATGGAGGTGCCTTCGGTGGAAGGTGGAGGAGATTTCTCAGGAATGAACTCATCATCTTCATCATCTAGAACCACTCTCTTAGATCGAGTAGGTCATTTTTGCTGTTTCACTGCACCACCTCCCTTTAGATATGAATGTCTATTTTCATAATCCTCATTGGACAAGTCAACACCAAAATGCTCAAAAATACAAGTTAGAAACATGCCATAAGAAAGGGCTTTGTCTTTCTCACTTCTAACAGAGTCAAACATGTATCTAACCATCAAATAAGCAAAAGAAATTTCTATTTAGTGAGCAGGGCATACAAAACAAGTGTGTCCATGTAAGAAACCCTTTGATATGAACCACTTTGAGGGAGAATGATGTGGTTGACAATACGGTGCAACTGAGCGCATTCATATCCTAGGGCTTTGTGAGTGGGTGTAATGCCATCAATTAAGGAAACTTATTCACAAATATGAGCCAAAGCATCATTGAAAGAAATACCAACTCCTTCATCCCACTTAACAGATGTATAAGTGCAAGGCCCAACATCAGTATACTTCAAAGAATCACTAATTATTTCATTATTTAAAACAATGTCTCCGCCCTTAACATAAGAATGAATACTGCCCTCATGATATGTCATGTTAGCATAAAACTCTTTGACCAATAGAGGGTAAACAGGCTTTTTGATGTTAAAAAGATTATTCCAGTCCAAAAATTCTAAATTTTCAACAAAAGGAAAGCCTTTCTTTTTTAAAGTTGGTAAATCAGCAAGAAAAGAGAGACACAAGGTACGGTACTTAATAACTCCTTCATAAAAGTCATTATTCATGGCAGACTTAAATCTATAAGGGTTATAGTTGGAGTGAGATGTCATGAAGTGGAATTTATGAGCAAAAGGATCAATGTCTAGTTCTCTAACAGATTTGAGAGGGAGACGAGGTTTACCTCTTTGTGAACGCAAGGGAACAGATCTTGTCTTAGGTTGAGTGGGCTCAGATGGGGATTCATTCACGGCTGGCCGTTTCGCTTTTGAAGAACTAGGCTTCGACGACCCAGGTTTGGATAGAGGTTCCTTCGGTGGTGGAGGCGTCGACTTGGCTGAATGAAGAAACCTAGAAGGATTTTTAGTGTGAGCCATTGGATTACACCGAGGAGGTGAGGTAAGAGGAGAAGGAGAGGGTGTGAATGTTCGCTCCTGAGAGTGGGTTGAGGGTCTTGGCTTTGCAGGAAGCTTATGAATCTTTTTACACTGTAGATGCACAGTAGTGAGGAACAGAAATTATCTTTCCCATGTATCCCATTTTAGACTTGGCAGAGAGTTGGGAAGAGGAGAAGAAAGCAATATACATGCAATAGGAAATGTGTTACCTTTAACCTTTGCCTTAGCTTGATTTAGTTTGATTTTGCTGATTTGACTTCAGCCTTTCTTGCCTAACCTTCTCTTTCTTTCTTCTTCTTTAAATAGCTTAGGAACTAAGCACTCTCTCTTACTTCTGTGATTTCTGACTGAGACAGAAAAAAGTGAACGTTGCCTTGGAAGCAAGTTGGAGGGATTTGCTTGCTGAAATCAAATCGGGCTTGGGTTGGTTATTACTCAAGTTCAGCCCGTTAGATTTCTTTGGCTCATCTGATTTCTTGCTTTGTTTCTTTTAGGCTTCGATTGTATTATAGCCCACCAGTCTTGTTTATAGTTTTCATTCACTTGGGCTGCTGCTACTATGAGATTTGGCTTGCAACATTTGATCATAAATAATCAACACTAATTATTTAATTTGTCCAATTGAATAATGTTTGTCATCATTAATTAATTTAGTTAATTTCTTAACTCAACACTTAACTTTTTTAATAATTTTGCTTCAAACAAATTAATACTTAATAAATAATTATTGAAATTTAATTCATGACATTTTATTGAATAAATTAATTTTTTTATTGAAAATACAAAAGTTTACATTTTTAATATATTTATTTTATATTTATTAAATACAAATATTTAAAATATTTTATTAATAATAATAATCTTTTTTTGTGTCCAGAAGATACATATTAACTAAACGGGCTTGCTACACATACAAGCAATAAGGCCTTACAAGTGATACAAGCCCCCAGCCCACAAACATTCCACACGCGCACTGAATTATATTGAATGGAGCGTAACATTCACACGCTCCACTCAAACGGTTACGCTTCGCGTAAATCGCCCCTTAATGGCAGACTCTTCCACTTCTTCCACTTCTCAAAGCCATTCAGAGAAAAAGCAAATGTTCCATTTTCGAGCATCATTCGATACTGAAGATATACAACTCGTCGCTAAGATTCGAAAATTCCATCAACACAACATAGAACTCTCGATCAAGAATCTCCAGAGAAAACAAAGAGGTAATTTGTTGGGTGTATATGGCAAAAATTGTTGGGTGTATATTTCTGAACTGATATACTGTAATAGTCAGCAGTTGCAACTGTTCTTATATTTGCTTGTCCATGGGTGTATATTGCTTGACCTTGTATATTGATGCATGTTTGAGTGATATCTGACTGATATATATATGGGTGTATCTGAATCATATCTATGGGTGTATCTTACTGATATCTATGGGTGTATCTGACTCATATCTATGGGTGTATCTTACTGATATCTATAGGTGTATCTGACTCATATATATGGGTGTATCTTGCTTATATCTATGTGTGTATTTTTCATTTCAGAAAAAATGGCAGCGAGAAACCAAGCTGAAAAATATGTAAGAACAAATATATGTCTTAGATGAAATCAGTTTTATATAATTTTATTCTTGTTTACAGCAAACCAAAGACCTTAAGTGTGCAACACATTTGTTAAGTGATAAATTCAGAAACATGAGTGAGGAGAAGAAAATGATTGTGAGGAATTTGGGATTCGGTGGCTTGATGCACATCCCACCACTAAGGGTGCATCACCAAGTGTTAAGGGAGCTGGCTAACAACTTCAAATTAGGGGAGAACAGACTGGAAACCGGATACGGTTCTTTTAAAATAACACCAAAAAAATAGGTGATGCGCTTGGCATCAACGCAACAGGTAACTCGCTAAAAATTATAGCTGTATACTAACTGATGCTTGGGTGTATTTTAGTTGATACTTGGGTGTATTTGAACTGATTTTCATACTATGTTATTTTCCTTTTTGTAGGAGATCTATTTCCTCAGAAAGTCGATTATAAGAAACTTTCTGAGGATGACAAAGAAATTTTTAGAAGATTCCAAGGTAAGACCCTCAAAAGTCTTACAGATGAGATGATGGATATTGGCGTTGGTAACGAAGAGGATCGCCTAATGTTCAAGAGGATTTTCATCCTCTATATACAGATGGCGTTCCTTTTACCAACGACAATAAACAAAATCTAGCCTGTGCACCTGGCCCCAATTTTTGAGATGGACACCATAACAGAGCGAAACTGGGGAGGGCATGTTTTGAGTTTTATCGTCAATGGCATAACCGACTATAAGGAGAAAAAGAAAAAGGTAATTGATGGCTGCCTCTTTGTCCTGATGATAATTTACTTTCATCTTTCTAAAAATAAAGGCAAGAAGAGGGCTGAAAGACCGCCAAAACCCTGGATTTCCAACTGGAGTAAGGAGCAGTTGGACGAAAGAATGACGGCAGAAAGAGAGGAAAATATGGTAAGTGAACATAATATGTTGGGTGTATTTTATTTACCTGAATGCTGCTAACTAAAATATCTAATGTTTCAGGAGATTGTAAAGATGGCGCAAACAAGAGAGAAAATGAAAAAAATAGAGAAAAAAGAAAAAAACAAGAAATAAAAAAAAAACAAAAAAAAAGGAAGGCAAGTTCAACATCATCTTCGGAGAAAGAAACAACTGATAGTGACAGTTCTACCTCTGAGTCTGAGACTCAAGAAGATTCAGAGGATTCACCAAGAAAATAACCCAGCAAAAAGGGGAAAAAGTAAGTACCATACTTGGGTGTATTTTCTTTATCGAGTTGGGTGTATTTTGTGGAACCATTTGGGTGTATTTTGTTTATGAAGTTGGGTGTATGTTGTTTATTTAGTTGAGTGTATTTCGTTTGTTGTGTTGGGTGTATATTGTCCATTCAGTTGGTTGTATCTTGTGCATTCATTTGGGTGTATTTTATATCTTTAGTATGTTCTAAATAATGATTGTTTGCCTTCCAGAATGGACTCCAAAAAAAGAAAGAAGAGTCAAGAGGATTCTGATTCAGAATCTGAATCAACTGATGAATAATGTTCTGAAATTATTACTCCTTTCTTTTGGCTTAATTATCAAGATCTCATGTATTAACTGAAGTGTCTCTTATTAACTTATAGAAGCAAAGAATCATCACCGGTGAAGAAGCAAAAAAAAAAAGAAAGAAAAAGACACAAAGAACACTAAAAAAGTAAGCACTTCTTTGGATAATATTCTGTGATAAAATTAATTTTTTATTTCTGATTCATACTTGTTTTTTCCACCCAGAACACAATCCAAAAAGAAAAAGGTTGTTGTTGAGCATTCATCTCCTGAAGAAGATCAATCCTATGATAGGTACAGTACTTCGTAAGCTATATTACCGTCTATCATCATAATTATTTTTGTTAACATCTTCTTTTATGAATGTAGTGACAGATATGAAATAGGAAGTGAAGATCTAGATGAATTGTTAAGGGAAAACAATGAAAAATCTGCTGCAGAGGGGTATGTCTTGTTGGAGTGTATATTTCAGATTTTAGTGTGTTTTCTTTGCTAATAATTGTTTCTTGTTTCGCAGGGAGAAGGAAGCTGACCTGCAATCGACAGAAGGTCGTTATATCTCCTCTGAAACGTAAGAAGCATTATTTAATAAAATCTTGTTATCATGATTTACCTGTATCATATTTTGTCTGAATAACATGAAATCTGTTTAGAATACCGGACGTGAACTTGGGAAGTGATGATCCTTCCTCTCAAGGACACACAGAACAAATTAGTGTAAACAGGCCGGCAGAGAGCATATAATTTCTCTTTCAAATAACCGTTACTTTTGTTCTTTTATTACCTTCTACTTCTAATTCTGTATATATTTTTTTTAGAAAAAAAAGCCCTTTATTATTTTATTCGAGAAAAAAAGGCAGGAAAAAAAAGCAAAAACTGCAAGTATGTAAGTTCTCAAAAAACAAAGCCTGTCTTTCTTTTGAATTATTCGGGTGTTTTTTTTGACTTTCTTTGGGTGTATTTTAGGTTGAGTCTGGTTCAAGAGTCAGCCAGTGAACCGGCTGATTCGAATATAATGGTTGTGAGGGAAGAGACACCGTCGGAAGGGCTTGAAATGTGAGTTTTTCAAGAATATTTCAACCTTATAACCTTATTATTTTCAAAGGCGTTGTTAACCTTTCATTTTTCTTCTTGTTTAGAGTTCCGATTCAAGTTTTTGTACCAGTGTCCCAAACAACCACTGTGCCGGAATTTGAAGAAACACCTGAGACAGATTTTGAACCAACCCCTCTGCTACAAATTGAAGGAACTACAAAAACGTAAGAAATAGTATTGGGTGTATATTTGTTTAGAGTTTGGGTGTATATTGGGTTACAGTTCGGGTGTATATTTGGTTACAGTTTGGGTGTATATTGTTCCTGAATAGTTTTTTTTACACCATGATTAATTTTGTGTAACTGTGCAGCACTCCTGACCCCCCCCCCCCCCCCCAACAACTTGAAGAAAGCACACCCACGCTTCCCCCAGCTCCATCTAAAATGTAATTTCATCAGAGTAAAATCTCTTTGCTTATCATCCGTATATTATTACTCTTATAATACGTTATACATGATCACGCAGTTATCCAGCCGCAGAAGACGCTGTTGCGCTGATGATGATGGCACGGACAGCATCATATGTTCCTAAAACAGATCCAATGCCATCATTCAGCCTTGACTTGACTGATTCAAGCCAAGAAGAAGCAGCAACGCAGGAGGGAGTGTCAACGCAGGAGGCAGACAGGGCAAAAACTCCAGAAACTGCAAATTTGCTAGAACAATTAGAGGATTTGGTACAAAAAATAGCAAGTAGTGCGGCGAAAGAAGAAAGTAAAAGTCCACAAATTCAAAAGGAGACTGGCGGAGAAAGTTCTGGGAAGTTTGAAACTCCTGCAGGAATAAATTAGAATACGGGTGATATGAAAGAGAAGTGCTACATCTGGGTGACGCGAGTGAAGACATACGCAGATGGCAAAACTAATGAGTTTGACAACGTGTGCACTCTGATTGCCCAAGATAAATACATATTGTCTAGAATGCACCTTGCATCGCTCGAGGCAGGAAGTTATATAGAAGCTGAGGTAATATTAGAATAACATTAATGTTTTTACACCAAAGTTAACTGTATTGTTTATTAATGTAAATTGATTTCGGCATATATTTCTAGATTGTATCTGCCATGTGCCTCATCCTCAACCAGAAAAATGATAAAAGGTTTCGAGAACAAGTATACTGTCTCTCCCCTGATATTGTGGTAAGTGTTACTTCTACGATTTTTGGGTGTATTTTCTGTATTCCTTAGGGTGTATATTCTCTGATCAACTGGGTCTGTTTTTGTATTCATTTGGGTGTATTTTTTACGTTCAATTGGGTGTAAGTTGTGTAGTCATTTGGGTTTATTTAAAGTATTCACTTGGATGTATTTTCAGTATTTCATTTGTTGCTTCACAATTATTGCAGAACATGGCCGTTTCGAAGCACCCAAACGGGGAATTCATATCACCTAAAACCAATAAAGAATTCAGGGTGGAAGACTACCCAATGTTTATTCCCTTCATAGATGCAAAAAAATTAACTTCGCATCAATATGTAAGTTTTCATTTGTAAAATTTGTTAGTACTGTTCTTTACTTATATGCCAAATAAAATAACACACTGTTGAAATGTGGCAATCCTTCAGATTTTTGCGCCTGTTTGCTACTCAGGCCATTGGTGGTTATGGGTGATTGATACAACAAAGCGGAGATTTTATATACTTGACCCGCTACACAAGAAAGCTCCAAGCAATGAGAGAAAGCAGCTTAATAAATTCACTGTAAGTTGGCTCTGTGTTCTTTATTTTAATAGATAGGTGTATTTCAATTCAATATAAGGTATATGTATGTTTTGCTTTGGGTGTAAGTATGTTCTCCTTTGGGTGTATTTCATTCGGGTGTATTACTGATTTGTTTTATTTTTTAAGGGATATGTAATTTCAAGAATTAGAGCATATGCCGGCTGGGCACCTCTGAAGAAAAAGGAGAATGAGTTGGAAATTAAAGCAACATACGTTAATATCTCAGGCCAAAAATCAAGGTATAAATTTGTGACTCTGAACATTAAACTTTCCTAAATGAGATTTGTAATTTATTTTCTTCGTTTTCAGCTATGACTGTGCTATTTACGTTATGAAGTGGCTTGAGTTAATTGAGCCCGAAAACATTAAAAGGGCGAAGTATGAATGGGATAATTGGCCACAGGTAACTGTCTTTAAAACTATATAACTCTGTATTACTTTACTAAATTAATATTATTGTTTAAACATAATATACTTTTTAATTGTAGGACGAGGTGGACCACTATAGAGTAGAATATGCTTCGCAGATACTATTCAGTGAAATGAATAAAGAGAGAGATCAAGCAATTAGAGCAAGTAATGCAATAAGACTGTCCAAGCCATCCTCAGTATTATTGAGTCCATTTTGTCAGATAAATTCTACTGATATAGAAACTGAGTAATCTAACTGCTAGCTAGTTTGTAAATTGAACAAATGTTGTAAAAATTTGCCATTTATAAACAACTTCTATTCAATGAAATTTTTTTCTATAGTTAAACTGTCTGTGCTGTTAAACTGTCTGTGCTGTATTCAAAAGTTCTGTATTACAGGTGGTAAAATATGAAGGAAAACATCAAGGCAGATCTAAACACAAATTATAAACTTTTACACCGAACGGAAGTTTAATATACACCCAAGATTGCTTAAATATACACCCAAACTGTCTGTGCTGTATTCAAAATGTATGAATTACAGGTACTATAATATGAAGAAAACATCAAATGAAATATACACCCATAACCTGTGATTTTTTACACCCAAAGAAAGTTGAATATACACCCTGAGATCTACCCCCCTGATGCTTTGAGCCTAAAACCCTGAACCCTAAACACTTAAAACATAAACCCTTACCCCTAACCTGTAAACCCTAAAAACCTAAACCCTAAATATATGTATCTATATGTAAAATGTGAATCACAAGAAAATTCACAAAAATACACCCAAAAGAACAGTGCTTTTACACCCATATTCTGTAACTATACACCCAAAGAGTTATCCCCTGCTGCTGGTACCCTGAACTGATAATTCATAACATGTCATTGATATAGGCTGAAATTTGAATGCACCACTGATGCAGCATCAAACAAGTTTATCTGAATATAACAAACTCACATATTAGCTAAACTATTAACGAGAAAAATAAACTCAATCACCACAAATTTAAAGAACATTACTTTTACCTCGCTTAAAACTTTCGTTTTCTTCTTCTTTGTGGCATTTGCAATCTGTTTGTCCAACTTTAAACCTAGCCTATTTTTTGGACGTCCTCTTGTTCAAATCCTTGGCTGGCTTTCAAGCTCGTTAACGGATTCCAAGTTGGCGTCTTCGTGGGATAAAGAACATGTCCCCTTCCTTTTGGCTTTTAATGATTCCATCTCAGCCATGACGTTATCGTACGCACGGTGCAGAATTGCAGTTACCTCCTCCGATTTGGATGCAAATTCGCAAATATTTTGCGAACGAAAAACCAATTGGTCAAACCTCTTGCTTCTTGGCTCCAACAGTGGCTCGTCGTGGCTGCTCTTGATGTGTGTGTGTCGCCTCTTTACCTTCTTGCTCTATCGTTCCAGTATATATCTAGGTGACACTTGGCTTACTCGTTCAAAGCTTAACACGCTTAGTGCGTGATGGCATAGTATCCCTCTTGACTCGAATAATAAGCATTGGCATTTTATCTCGGCTGCTACTGAGTCGTAAGTAACCACAAACTTGTTGAATATTGAGCTGGAAACTTGTTCTCCGACTTCGTATACTGAATAGCCTAGAGCGGAATTCGTTAATCTGGTGATGCAATTCGCCTTTCCTCTGAATTGCGCTTGGACTTCCCTAAACTTTTGATGAGTGTACACATCTTGAAACTGAGCTTCAATGGAGGATTTGGTTGCACACGGTATGACCGAAAATCTGCAGCATTTGATTCTCTCTCTGCTTGCTCCCTGCTTTCGAGGCAATTATTGTATTGTTTGACGAACTGAATAAGCGAGCTGTTCCGGGTGATAAACTTGTTAAAAAATGAATGCGTGCTCTCGCTCCTTTGTGTGCTTCTCATCCCTGCCCAGAAGTGGTGATCCATATAGATAGGAACTCATATATGACGGTCTTCATACAGATCTGCAGAATACACCCAAACACAGACTATAAATACACCCGAAAAAATATGCAATTTACACCTCTGCTGCAGATTTTTAACAAACATTACCTGAAAGCCATTTGTTGTCCACAAGACCAAAATTCAGCAGAAAATCATTCCAATTCCTATCGAATGAGTCTTTGCTATGAGAGTTCCAAACAACTTGGCTCATTTCTTGTTCAATATCTACATGTCCCTTGTACCCGTTTAATTTGCTTGGTATCTTCTTCATGATGTGCCAAATACACCAACGGTGAATTGTTGTTGGCATACAAGCCTCTAAAGCCCTTTTCATTGATGCGCATTGATCGGTGAGAAACCCTTTCGGAGCGTTTCCTCCCATGCAACGAAGCCAACATTGAAATAACCATTTGAATGATTCAATTTCTTCATTTTTCATCAAAGAGCATCTAAGAAGTGTTGACTGACCGTGGTGATTCACCCCGACAAAAGAACCACAAACCAAATCATACCTGAAACAAATTAGCATAGTGCAGAATGCAAAATCATTAGGTACACCCAACAAATGCTTCGTATACACCCAAAAAAACAGCCAATATACACCTCTGCTGCGGATTCATAAAAATACATTAATTTAGCATCATAAACAGGGGCAGTTTGTTACCTGTTTGTATTGTAGGTGGTGTCAAATGAAATAACATCTCCGAAATACTCAAAGGCAGCTCTACTTCTTGCATCGGCACAAAAAGCCAGCTTAATCGATTAATCCTCCTCAAGTTCAAGCTCAAAAAAGAAATTCTGATTCTTCTCTTTCATTCTTAACAAATATTTCCCGAATTCCTTTGCATATTCTTGTTCGGAAACATTCCGCACTTCCCTGGTAATGTAATTTCTCACATCCTTTTCGATAAAATTTAACTCGCGGTGACCCCTGGCAGTTGCAACAAATGATTGGTAGGTTTTGCTTGGTCTGATACCGGCCTCCTCGTTATTCTCTATTGTACGACGAATGGACATGCTTAGTTCCCTGTGCTGTTTGAGCATCTCTGCTTTACTTGGACAGCAGGGGTGTGAATGATCCATCACAACTTTTGAAATGATCCAAGCACCGACATCCTTCAATGTGTGTATATAAATTCTTGCAGGACAGTTTAAACCGGCTGTCGGATTAGTCTTCTCGGTCGGAGATATTTTAGATTTCCATTTTCCCTCTCTGCTACATGTAATCAATTGATTCTTAATCTCGTTTTCCTTCCTATTTGTGCTCTGAACTCTTGTAGAAAAACCTGCAGCCTTGGCGTAGTTCCTGTAAAATTTTCCAGCATCTTCAAGGGTGGTAAAGATCATTCCAACCTTCGGAACAAACTGGTCATCAACAACAGAGAGAGGCTGCAGAATACACCATGTCAAAAACTAAAAATACACCCAATCATGTCTGATATAATACACCCAAACCGCAACAACTCAACTAAAATGACAATAAAAGCCATAAACTGTAAATACACAGGCTACAGAATACACCATGTCAAAAACTAAAAACACACCCAATCATGTCTGATATAATACACCCGAACAACAACAACTCAGTTAAAATAACAGAAAAAGCAGTAAACTGTAAATACACCCACACTTCTCGCAAAAATACACCCAAAAAAGTTCTGATCTACACCTGATCGTCTGCTATAAATTCCAGATAATTAATCAAAACTAATACATTACATTCAATCCACAGATTTATCTTCATGCATTATTTTGACAGTCAATGTTCACGAATTATTCACCTACACAATGCTATACAAATTACTGCAACAAAATTCATAGTAATCCTATGTAAATCAAACCTCAGGAACTTCGTTAGATTCAAATTCATAATCCACTTCGCCTGGATTCAGCTGACAATCTGAGGTTGAATCATCCATTATCTTCAAAACGAGTTCAAACTTTGATTTCAGAAAACAAAAAATCAAATAGAAAACGAAGCTGGAGTTATAGAGAGGGGAACTAACGTAAATGACGAAGAAGAAATGAGTGAGAAAGGAGGGGAAAAGAACGATCGAAGAAACCAGGGGAAGCTTCGCGAGAAGAAGAACGAGCAAATCTACAAATAACGAAAACGAAGAAGGAAACAAATCTTTTAAATTTGGTAGTTAGATATACGCGGGATCTCTATATAGTGCGTGTATACAACATAACCCTTGGAGCGCGTTTTGGGATTTTATTTGTTAATAAACTTGTAAATCATACAAGTCATTAGGGCTTGTATGCAGAGCTTTTCTGTTAACTAAATCCTATAAAATATACTATAAACTGATTTATTCTTTTTTTTATTAGAGGTTATTATATTTAATATTCTAAAATATTAAAGGCTAATTTGATAATTTTAAAAGAAAGTTTGAGATATTACCGAATGATTTTAATAAATACAAACAAAAAATTATTGATAACTAAATTTCTTGTTATTAAAAAAAAATAAAAGATATTATATTAGTGTTAAGTGTTAACCACTAAAATTATTTTTTAACATCATATAAAATATATAAACAAAACTCTAATGTTGTTTTCACCTCTCATTTTATTTTATTTTCTTTTTTGATAAAGAACAGAACCAAAATAAGATGAAAATTAAAGACAAAGACTTTTTTGTTTCAATTTAATTTTTAATACAACAGTTAAAAAAATTTTTCTATCTTCTTTGTTCATACCTAAATTTTTTAAAAAAATTAAAAAAATTATTTATAAAAAATAAAAAAAATAATTACAAGATTAGTTTA
>NC_029792.2:23556394-23564796 GCF_000816755.2 Arachis ipaensis
CTTAAATTTAGACCCTAACTCATAAGTTTACTAAAATAAAAAATAAATTAAATCATAATTGGGTCTAAAACAAACAAAATAAAATAAATAATATAAAATAAATCTTAAAATAAATAATAATAAAGTGATACCTATTTGATCTACCTTGACTAAAGAGAATCTTTAATATAACTTGTAAATAGGAAGGCGTTTGGGTTTTCATAATCGTTAATCATTGTCTTGATCAATTCTTGATGCATTTTCTGGACAAATGATTTAATCATATTTGTAAAATTTTCTTTTATTCTCTTAGTTGTTACTTTTGTAATTGGACCAATTGGCATATGACAATTCTTAGTTTGTCCCACAAAACTCGTATCATTCCCTTCCTCCTAAAAAAGATTCGTCCTCGAACTTACATCAAAATCAAAAGAAGATATGTGAGAGACATTAAAAGTAGCTGGCACAGTATACTCACCTGGAAGGTCAATCTTGTAAGCATTGTCATTGATCCTTTCTAGCACCTAAAATAGACCATCACCCCTAAGGTCTAACTTGGATTTTCTTTGAGTAGGAAACCTCTCCTTTCTCAAATGAATCCATATCTAGTCACTAGATTCAAAGACAAGTTATCTTCGATCTTTATTTACTCTTTGAGCGGTCAACCTGTTTTTCTTTTTAATCAACTCATGTGCTTTTAAGTGTATTACTTTAACATTTTCAGCTCTACCTTCTGCATCCAAACTAATAAAATCACTCAAAGACAAAGGTAATAAGTCCTAAACAGTTCAAAAGGATTAAAATCATACACAAATTCAAAAAAAAAATCTGTAGAAGAATGAATAGTCCTATTATAAGCAAACTCAATAAAAGGTAAACAATCTTTTCGAGTTTTCAAATTCTTATCAACAACAGCATCTAAGAATTAAGGTCCCTAACAGTTTGATTTACCACTTCAATTTGATTAGAATAGAGTATAATAATTTTGTGCCCAACTTATCCCGCAACACTTTTCAAAAATTATTCAAAAATTTTATGTCACGATCAGAAACAATAATTTGGAGAATACTATGCAAGTGCACAACCTCTTTAAAAAATAGATCAGCAATATTTGTTGTATCATCAGTTTTGTGGCATATAATGAAATGAGCCAACTTATTGAACTTGTCTGCCGTAACAAAAATGCTATTTCTATATTTCCTAGTTTTAGGCAAACTAAAAACAAAATCCATAGAAATATTAACCTATAAATATACAAGAATAGATAAATTAAAAGAGTATACAAATTATATAGTAAAAATTTAGATTTAGCCTATTCATATACAAAATATTTTATCTTATACATTTTGTATACTAAAAGATATTTTAGAAAAAAATTTAGGTACCAAAATATTCCTATATCCCTTTTATATAATAGATAGATTATGATTATTTGATGTGATTTAAATTAGTAAATATCACATGTATATTATCATATGATATATGAGTTTGGAATTTTTTTTGAAATAAAATAAAAAAATCATTATTTTCGAAAATAAATTATCCCAACTTTAAGTTCTAAAATACATTTTTTTTTTTGGAAACTACACCAAATTCGCCGCACCTCCGGAAAACCTTATAATATTATTAAGGTTCGCTGCAATTTCCGGCGAATTCTATAAAATATATAGAATTTGGTGTATCCCGACGAACTTAAAGACACTTCTATAAATATCACCCCTATTGGGGGCAAAACTCTATTCGAGTAGCTCATTCTTTTTTCTTATATTGCTCATTGTTTTATTTAGCTCTTTACAATGTCTAAAATTTTGTTGTTATCCATTCATTATGATGGTGACATAGTATATGACGAAAAAAGTTCTATCGTATTTAGGTCTGCTCAATCAGCGATTGTACACATGACATCAGAAGTTATCAGTTTAACCGCATTGAAGAATTTAAGAGTAAAACTCCTCCCCGGTCCCTAACCATTTACGAAATTGACCTGGTGCCCCCTCACTATTGGAAATTAACAACGTAGTCCTTAACCATTCTCTTTGTGTGACCAAAAAGACTCTCTTACCGGTACTTCCAGTTAAGAGGGTCCTTTCGGTCATACAGAGAGAATAGATAAGGACCGTGTTGTTATTTTCTAATAGTGAGAGGACCGGGAAGGGATTTTACTTAAAATTGGAAAATAAATAAATAAAAAAAAGCATTGTTTTAAGTTTTGCATCTAATGCATTCTGCCATATTTTACATGTGAACGGAGAGCAAACAACGTCAAATTTAATAGATAGCACGAAATCATTAACAACGAGAGTTAACACAAAAGTGATAATTATTTGGGTTGATTAAGCATTATTATGTCTTGGATTTACGGTTTTAAGAACGACATGTATGTTCTATATTGTTGAACCTAAAAAAAAAATTAGTTCAAGATTATTATTCCATACACCTTTTTCTAGAAAAATTAAATTGCTTTTCTTATTAGTGAAATTAAATTCATCAACCATAATTTTAATAGTAGAGTTACACGTAGAGACTAAATATTCTTTTTAGATTTTTAGAAGTGATATTTGTTTCATCCAAATGTTCGTGATATGACTAATTAATTTTAATTTAATTTTACGTATTTTAATTTTGTTTATTTAGTTACTAATTTGAATTTTATGTCAGAGGATTTAGAGTTTTCTTTATTTAATCTAAAGTTGAGTGAGTTTCTTCGATTTAATTTCCAAACCAGTGAACAAATTATATTGAGGTATTTCTTTCTTGTTGCATCAAGTAATTGAATACAAAGAGAATTAGTTGATCTTTTATTCAATTTCTTGATGCAACAAGAAAGAAATACCTCAATCTAATTTGTTCGTTTGGAAATTAAATCGAAAAAACTCACTCAACTTTAGGTTAAATAAAGAAAACTCTAAATTTTCTGATATAAAATTTAAATTAGTAACTAAATAAACAAAATTAAAATACGTAAAATTAAATTAAAATTAATTCCTCATATCACGAACATTTAAATGAAACATAAGTACATTTGAATGAAACATACATTACTTCTAAAAATTTAAAAAGAATATTTAGTCTCTACGTATAACCTTACTATTAAAATATTTAGTCCCTAACCATCTAGAAAAGGACCTGGCGCCCCTTGACCATTAGAAAATAACAACACGATCCTTATCCATTCTCTCGTGTGACCGAAAGGACCCTGTTGTCGGTTTTTAGGTAAAAAATAACCGGAAGTACCGGTAAGAGGGTCCTTTTGGTCACACGGAGAGAATGGTTAAGGACCGCGTTGTTAATTTCTAATGGTGAGGGGGCGCCAGGTCAATTTCGTAAATGGTTAGGGATCGAGGAGGAATTTTACTCAGAATTTAACATTGAATGCTATTGGTCAACAACATACGAAAAGAATAAAAAAAAAATTACTACTGATATCCGTCCGAACTAGATAATATTTTGTTTTACAAAAGGTATGTTGTGGTTATTGCCATTCTTATTTTTGTATTTTTTGAATTATAGATGAGGTTTTTGAGAATATTTTATGTTTTTTTATTTAGGTTTGAGTGTGACATAACCTTTAGATAAATGTTCATCTCTTGAAATTATTCGTTATCCTAGTTGAGTTAGGTGGACGGGGATGCGATGAACTTGGTGAAGTTTCCAAAAAAAACATATTTTAAAATTTAAAGTTGGGATAATTTATTTTCGAAAATAATAATTTTTTTTATTTTGTTTCAAAAAAAAAATCTTACGATTTTGTTGCACATAAAAGAAAATATTTCATAGTTAAAAATTATATTGAAATTAAACTGTGAAAATTGGGCTATCTAATTTTATTAAGTTGTTTGAAATCTTGTATTAAGTATTTAATTGCTAGAATGCAAGATATATAAACTTAAAAAACTACTTAAAGTAAAATTAAAACCATCTTTTATTAGTGAAGACAATGTAATTTTAATGGAAAAAAAATACAGTTCATATACTTTAACTAAGTTATATATCATGTTAGAATAGTTTCCGTTAATTAATAAAAGTTAAACATAAATGTTAATTTTGTTTAACATGTTTAATCATTCCCATGTAAAAATAAAAAGAAAGCAAACTAATAAAATGTTAAAATGTTTATAACAAATTAACAATACACATTATAATTAATTTTTTAATATATACTTATAAATGAATATTTAACAATTTTTTATATATCATACGAATACTATTTCTTTATAATTATCATTTAAAAAGTTGTGAATAAAGACGTAAAGAAGAAAAAATAAAAAAATGTATTATTATTGTTTAAATGGTTATACATGTATTATTTTACCGTCATATAAGTAGAAATTATTTAATTTAGTAGTATATTATATTAAGAAAAGAAAAAAGAAAATAAACTTGAGTCGATAGTCCAAAAAAAGCTAGGATCATTGTATTGCTTGAAAGCTTTCTTTGGTGCATCTGACTAATAAGAAAAAAGAAGCATAATAAATCTTAGAGAAATTATCCACGTACAAGTGTTTTATTATATAAGTATTTATAAGTGTACCTTTTTCTTCTTGCGCACGTTCTTCTTCCTCTTCCTCTTCTTTTTCTTCTTTTTTTTCGTTTCTTGTCTTCTCTTTCTCCTTCTTCAACCATTACTGCACGTTTTCATTGCACCTTCTTCTTCTTCTTGCTGCACGTTCTTCTTCCTCTTCCTCTTCTTCTTCTTCTTTTCTTTCGTTTCTTGCCTTCTCTTTCTCCTTCTTCAACTGTTACTGCACGTTTTCACTGCACCTTCTTCTTCTTCTTCTTCTTCTTGCTGCACGTTCTTCTTCCTCTTCTTCTTCTTCTTCTTCTTCTTCTTCTTCTTGCCTTCTCTTTCTCCTTCTTCATTTACGTATTTTTCTCTCTGTTTTCTTTCTTCGTTATTCTCGATTTCCATTATTTTTAGACATCAAGCTCTGAAATCGTTTTTGAAGAAGAAGCAGCAGAAGATGAGGAGGAGAAAGAGAAAGAGTTCTGAATTATGCATAAAGTGTACGAATTTTGGGTGTATTTCTTAAATCCTTTGGGTGTATTTCTATAATCCTTTGGGTGTATTTCTATAATCATTTGGGTGAATTCCTGTAATCGTTTGAGTGTATTTCTGTAATCGTTTGGGTGTATTTCTGAAGTTTCATTATCTTCAAATTTGGCAAGAAACTCGTTTTCATAGAGGAAGAAGAAGAAGAGTCGTTTATAATGCATGGTGAGTAGCGCGCTTTGGAAACAGGAAGTGGTTGAATAACGTGCGTTTATTTACTCTTGAATGTGAGAGTGTAATGCGTATTTTTTGTTGGGTTTGTGCCAACTTGTAAGACTTGTAAGACAAAAAGACTTATATGTGTAGCAGACTTTTAAATTTTAACAATTTTTACCTGCTGCGTCAACCATTTTCAAACAGAATTAGTAATTAATATTTAATAATTTGTAAATAATTGTATCGTATTACAATTACGGTCTTTATATTTATATTAGAACTCCGTATAATAGAAAGAAAAAGGACATATATCACTCATTTTAACTACAATATATTTATATAAAATCTGTATAGAGTGAATCTTTACACTAATGTGACCCAAATAAATAAATAAATACATGTTTCTAAGGAGTCATTAATTTGATGTTAATCAATAGCAAATGAAAGATTACTGTTATGCCACGTGTAGGTTGATATAACAAAAACAAACTAACTGTAACGTTTTTTTTTTTTTTGGACAGGCAACTGACTGTAACGTTTGACTTGGCATAATTTTACACCAAAATAAATAAGCCAGATGAAAAATGGATTTTTTTTAAATAAATTAAATAAATATTTTATTTACGAAAATAACGTTTTGCAATTTTTTAATGAAAATATATTGTATGACTTATTTCGTTTACAGTACAAACGAAATAATAGTATACATATTTTATTTAAATTGTAAATAAAATAAAGCTAGCATGCTTAGATGTGTGTATTTTGTTTATAGTGTAAATGAAATACTATACTATTATTTTTTTTTTGTACTGTAAACAAAATATGTGGAAAATTATAATATTTACAGTGTAAATGAAATACGTTACGACAAATTTTCAGCCACTATAAAAGGATGTGTAACCCTTTGTATTCTTTACAAAAATTTCACTACTTCTTCTAAACATTTTTCTTTCGCAAATTAGCCATAATGTCTAGTAGTAGTGGATATTTGGTTGTATGTGTGTATCTAGGAATGGATCAAAAAATATTATTATGGGGGGTCAATTACACATATAATATTAAAAATTACGTAAAAAATTATATAATATAAGATGTATTACAAAAATATACCGATAAAGAATATATTTTAAAGTACAAAAAATATGTGTGTACTTTTTACTAATGAAGTGGTCGATTCTTCGTATCATAAAATTCATCGATAATAGAATTTGTGTCAAATTTTTTAGCAATTTTCTTTTCATTATATATATAAAAGACAATTAGTAAGAAATTCATCTTTTATTTTATTTCTGAGTTATTTTTCACAATATTCATAGTTAAAAAAGATCTCTTAGTTGTAAAAATTGAAATATAGAGAACTAATACCAAATGAATAAAAAAAGACGGTCACAAGAAGAAAAAGAATTCACTTTATAAGATTTGAAAATTTTTATTTAATTAAAAAATATTAGTAATAATATATTTTTTAGATTTTTTTAATGTTGTTACTTACTTTTTAGATATTAAAAATCATTAATATTTAAATTGGACTGGACTTTTATTTATACTAGACTAAATATTAAATATTTTTTTAAATTAAATTATACGTAATAACTTATTACTATTAATTTTTTCAAAAAAAGTTGGGGGGTCGAGGCCTCCACTCGCCCCCCTTATATCCGTCCCTGTGTGTATCCCAATTACCTTATGAGAAATGGTGATAATGGAATCATTTTTTAGTGTGAAAATTTCGTTTGTTGCGTACACGGCAAGTTACGTCGTTGTCGGAGCTGAAGAGTTTGATATTGAGTAGCGTTTCTGGTAGTGTGTGGGAGAAAAGATATCGGACGGGTAGGGTATAGGCTGCTAGCACCGATGAGAAATGGAGTTTTTCGGTTTTGTCTGTTTTGGCTGCAAGGCGACAAGCATGTGCGGCTGATGTTTGACATTCATGGAAGAACCATGGCCGAACAAGTGATGGAGCTTTCTGCGGAGGTTGGTGATGTTAGTGGCGGTGGATCTGGACAGTCGGACTTTGTGTAGGATGACCCACCTTTCGCACCACCACCGATACACGTTGCTAGTATGTTGGATGACATGGACGTTGACGGTGAAGACTAAGATAAGGAGTATGTTGCAGATAGCAACGAGAGCGATTCGTCAGAAGATGATGACGAGGAGGAGTTTGTGCCGGAGATCCCGGTAGAGCCATCACGTCGATATCTTCTGCCTACCCCGCACCTAATTCCAGCGTTGTCGTCGGTACCCAGTCACTATCATACATTGGATATGGACGCGATGCAAGAGAAAAATATATTTTCCAACATGGGTGAAGACGATTACAACTTAAACGGTGGTTTGGAGTTCAGGGTTGGTCACAGATTCAAAAGCAGAGATGCAATACTGCAGGGTTGAAGAATTACAGCATCGCAGAAGTGCAAAGTACCGAGTTCTGGAGTCGGATCAATTAAAGTATCATGTGTGTTGCCGACAACACAAAGTAGGCTGCCCTTGAAATCTTCGAGTCGCTCTCCGACAGAATCTCGGATATTGATAAGTTCAAGTTTAATCGTGATCTATATTCTCAGTTATCATTTTTATGGTTGGTGTACATGTAAAACATGGTTGTTATACTTCTTTAGGGATGTCCGTAGGGTGGGAGACGCGCACACGTGTTTAGCACCCACCAAGTCTCAGGACCACCGACAGTTGGACAGCAGTCTCATCTGCCGTATCATCTTCCGTTTGATATAATCCACCCTGTCTGTGAGGATATCTACCCTACAAGATGCAGTTAGGCAAAACTATCACTTCAAACTCTCATACAGAAGTATGATCGTGCACTCACCCCACGGCATGTGAAATGTGTGGGTCTCTAGATGTCAACGCTCCACAAATGTTGTGATCATGGAGTTATCGAAGACGAAGTCTCTCAGTGACATGGCGTCGCCAAATCCAGCCTCCCTCAAGTAAGGGAGAATGGCGTCCGGTGATGGCAATCTGTGGCTAACTCTCCTGAGTAAAAGTAGGTGACCGAGCTGGTAAACAACAAAAAACTCATATCAGAAGTCTGTCAACCTATAAAGCTATAAAAACCTTAGTTTACATAATTCTAACAACAAATTTTTTTAAATAAATTAAATAAAATATTTATTTAATTTAATTTAAAAAAATTTTCCCAAACCAATTGAATTAAAATATTAAGTTAAACTCAACAATACATTTGCAGACAACCAAC
>NC_029792.2:23564907-23579253 GCF_000816755.2 Arachis ipaensis
AACATCTTAATAAAAAATTCGTAACTAAATTGGCAAACCTCTATGTAATTTAAAGTAAATAAACACAATCACTTAAACAAATAACAACAATCTTCATTTTTCATCTAATTCATAAGGTAGATTATGTAAAACATTTACTAAAATAAGGAACAATGACTACAACATTCAACTTAGTAACTTAATCTAAGTTATAACAACTTCAGTATAAAAATTCATGAATTTTTTTATTGAATAAATATAAACCTCTACATATTCAGACGTAATTAAGTTTACCAAAGTTTTTTTATTACCCTTTTTTATAACTAAAGTCGTTAAAAAAAAACTTAATCACCTACATCAAAGAAAAACAAACCGAAATAAATATTTAACTACTAAATTCATGTGAAAGTATGCCTAACATTCCATCGGGTCGTTCAAACCACTTAGAACAATATATTCCTATGCCTAATATCTACTGCACACTACTTCTGTGAAGGTACCCACACTATGACAACACATTTCATGTTTAACATAAACATTAAATGAAGAATAAGACCAACCTCAAAGTCGGCTTCCGCGGCAACGTGCCATATGACGTTCAGCCTATTAATGTCTGCATCGTGCTGATCGGCACGCCATAATCTTCAAGTAACTCGTAAATTTGATTAGAGAAGGGTAAAAGTGGGAGAAAAGTGAAGGAAACAAACGGTTAAAGGCTCTGCCATGCGCTGTGAATGAAACTCTTATATATAGGGCACTCTTGGTCTTATTTTGTTTACAGTGTAAACGAAATAATTCTCCACGTATTTCATTTTTATACTATAAACGAAATAAGCTCGTTACACATCACGTGTGTAAACGTCATACGGCCACCATGTTTTCAGTCTTATTTTGTTTATAGTGTAAACGAAATACGTGGAGAATTATTTTGTTTACACTGTAAACGAAATAAGTCATACGATGTAATTTCGAAAAAAAATCTGAAAAACGTTTATTTTAATAAATAAAATATTTATTTAATTTATTAAAAAAATTCGATGAAAAATGATGTGAATGCTTGCGTCCTACTCCTTCCTGGCTCCTGGGTTTATGATATTCTCCTTTTAATTTCTCTATTTTTAAAATCTTTTAGACTTCTCTTTTTTCTGTTAATTTTCTATTTGTGCTGGTTTTATTATTAAATTGATTTTGTAGTATTTAAATTATTATTAATCCTCTGTTTGTTCTATTTTTTTTCTCTTTTTGTAATTGTAATAACCAGAAAAAGTAAATAAATAGATAAGACGGTGGAACCCACTCCTAGATATTTTTCTTCTTTCTCTAACCCTAGCCACACACTCACTTACTCACTCACTCACCTCTCACCACCGCACACCCTCACTCGCCTCACACCCTCTTCCTCACAGCACACACACCCAGACTCAATGGAAAAAGAAAGAAAGAAAAGGGAAAAAAGGGAAAAAAAAGGGGACGAAGTGTCCCGTTGCGTCGCCGCCAGCCGCGTCCAGCTCGCCGCCGTCGCGTCGCCATCAGAGGCCAGAACCGAGAGAGATGCGTCCGAGAGAGGGGACGAGCGCAAGAGAGGAGACGCGGAAGAAGGAATGCCATCGTTCTGCCTCGTTGCCGTCAAACTACTACAGCCACCGTGCCTTATCTCCGTCGCCGCTGAGCTTCAACCGCCGCCATGCCAAGTCGTCGTTGCCATTGTTAAGAGAGAAGAGAGAGCTCGAAGAGAGAGAAATAGGATGTGCGAGAGTAACCGCCGTGAATAGAGGGATGTTTCGTCACCGCTGTTGCGTCGCCATTCAGGTGAACCTTGGTTGCTACTGGAGCTGTTGGTGCTGCTGGAGCTTAACTGTTCCTGTCACTAACCCAAACTATCACCAGCTCCACCTTGTCGCTACCCCCCAAATTCTGCGCTCATTCGTTCCATTCTACTTCAATCCTCCTCACCTTAGATTTTGGCACTCTCGGTTCGGTATCTTCGGTCCTTTGGGACCAAGTTGTGAGTAGACTTTACATTTATAATTGTTTGATTGTGCATCTATAATTATTTTGACATATATCTGTTATGATATTTGAATTATACTCACTATATTTGTCTTGAACGATTTTAAATTGATTAAAATAATTGATTTATTAGAATTAAATAATTCGTTTTTATGAAGTTTTGCATATTCTAAAATGTTTGATTTTACTTGAATATTTGTTTTGAAGCATTGAAATATTTGTTGGTACTCACTTATTTTAAAGATTGTGAAATATGTTTGGAATTTCTTATGATTGAAAAAGTATTATTAGAAAAGATTTTTTACGAGAAAGTATTATCTTATTTGATTTGATTTGATACCTTATATATTTAAAATAACAAAGATTTTTTGTATTTGAAATCATATGTTTTGAATTGATTTGGGAGACTCGTATTAGAAAACCGTAGTTAACGGCGGTTATGACGTTAACTTAGATGCATCTAACTCAGACCCCAGCTAGCAAGGGTGTTGCTAGCCTAACGTGTAGGCCATGTGTTAGATCTGTTATTCTGTTAGGACACACAAGAGGAAAGGGCTACTCATAGAGGTGGAACCACCCAAGTGTGGACTTTTGATTTGATTTCTGTATGAGAACTCCCTTATTGATTCACTTATTATTATCAACTACTATTTTCTAATTAAAGTTACTTTAATAATAATGTTTATATGGTCTCATGTCGATTATAGATGTATTGTCTAGTCACTGAGTTGTAAAACTCACCCCGTTTTTCTAAAAATATTTTTCAGGAACAAATACTTGACTATGTGAGACTTTCTATTCAAGAGTAACGATCTGCAATGAGTATCTAGTCTTTGTCGAGTTCCTAGATGTATATGCTCCATATGTCACAGGTAGGATCCAACCATTCTTAATTATCTTAATTTTGTTAAAAATATATAATTATTTATTTTAGAATTTGTATAATATTTGTAACTTTCTTATTCAACTTATATTTGAGCCGATTAGGCTTCTTAGGGGACTATTTTCTTGAGCACCGGTCACGGCTCATTAACAGTAATATTTAAATTTCTTTTGTTAGTTGTTTTTAGATGTTAATTTAAAGGTTTAACAATGTCAACATCATATCTTGTTAAAGTGCTTAATTTATATAGGAATTCTCTTATTCCAAAGACTGTTGAAATAACTGTTTTTCACATGAACTCTTTTCAAGTTCTGGGTCCTGATGGGTTTCAAACTTTCTTTTTCAAAGAATATTGGGATATCATTGGTCTTGAAGTTTGGAAGTTAGTTAAGCAGGCATTCTCCAGTGTTGCTCTTGATCCGAGAATGATGTGGACTTTTCTGGTTCTTATTCCAAAGATTGAATCGCCGGTATCTATGAAAGATTTCAAGCCGATTAGTCTCTGCAACATAGTTTACAAAATCATCGCGAAGGTCTTTATTAATAAGCTCCCTCCTCATCCTGCGGGAGATTGTTGGCCAGCTTCAATGAGGATTTATTCTTGGATGAGGAACTCCTGATAACATCATTATTGCTCAAGAGGTCATCTACTTTATGAAGAAGACTAAATCAAAGAAAGACATACTGGCCTTTAAGATTGATCTGGAGAAAGCTTATGATAGAGTTGACTAGAGGTTTTTAGCTCATACCCTTAAGAGCTTTGGTTTTTCCAGTCCTACAATTAATTTGATTATGAATTGTATCACTGCTTCCTCCTTATCTATTCTTTGGAATGAAAATCGTTTGAATGACTTTACTCTTAGTCGAGGTCTTAGACAAGGAGACCATATGTCATCCTATCTTTTTGTGTTGTGTATGAAGAGATTGGCATGTTTTATTAGTCATCAGATTGATTTGGACTTGTGGGAGTCGGTTGCTGTTTCTAGAGGGGACCAAGAGTATCCCACTTAATGTTTGCAGATGACTTGGTTTTATTCTGTAAAGCTACAAAGAGGCAAGTACAAAATGTGATGTTATTTTTAGAGACTTTTTGCAAAGCATCTGGGATGAAGATTAATGTGGAGAAGTCTAAAGCGTTTTCCTCCAAGAATGTCTCTGCAACAAGGAAAGAGATTTTTACTGTGATGTCCTCTATCAGATTTGTCCAAGACTTGGGTAAGTATCTTGAAGTTACCCTTAGCCATTATATCTAGGGTGACCTGTTCATCTTTTAATGGTGTATTGGATAAGATTCGGTGTAGACTAGAAAGTTGAAAAGAGAGTTTACTCAATCGGACAGATAAAGTCTGCTTGAGTAATTCTGTTGCAGCCACTATTCCCACGTATCAGATGCAGGTCTCTATTTTTCCCAAAGGGATCATTAGTAGATTAGAGTCTATGATGAGGAATTTTTTTTTGGAAATGACAAGTTGATGGAAGAGGATTGAATCTTGTTAGTTGGAAGGTACTGGTTACTCCAAAAAAATATGGAGGTTTGGGGATTAGAGATCCTTATTGTGTGAATATTGCTCTTCTTGAGAAGTTAGTTTGGATTTTTTTCCATCAGCCAAACAAGTTACGTGTCTAATTATTGGATACCAAATACCGATCATCTCTATATGACTGTTTTAGTTGTCCTAAGAATAAGGCTCTCTCATTTGGAGGAGTCTTTGCAAGGCTTGAAAAGTGTTGAAATATGGGTTTGCTTGGTGTATTAAAGATTTGAACCAGAATTTTTTGTTTTCTAGTTGGAGGAGAGAAGGGCAATTATCTAATGAGATGGATTATATTCACATTTCTGATTTGAACCTCTAGATACAGGATATCTAGTCGGTTGGTAGGTGACATTTGGATACTATTTATTCCCCTTTATTTCAAAATCTAAAAGGTAATATTCTTTCTTACAATCTAGTTGAACAAGCAGGTCCGAAAGCATCTATTTGGTTGGGATCTTCAGATACAGAATATTTGGTCAGTTAGTAGGTGGCATTTAGATACTCTTTATTCTCCTTTATCTCAAAATCTGAAAAGTAATATTCTCTCTTACAATCCAGATATGCAAGCAGGTCTGGAAGTGGGTTAGTATTAGTTTGTGTCTGCTGCCAAAGTCTATGACTCACGCAATGGTTGTTGTGTAAGCACCTGTTTGGTTGGGAGGAGCGGGAGAATTGGCTTTGGCTTTGGCACCAGCTTGTTCCGGAAAAGCACAAGTGTTTAGCTTGGTTGTGTCTTAAGGAGGCTCTTCCTAGTGTAAATTTTTGCTTCAGAAGAGGGATGTCATTATCAAATAGGTGCCCAAGATGCTTTTTTAGCCAGGAATCGGTTTTACATTGTATTCAAAATTGTCCAAAAGCTCAACTTGTATGGCATAGGTTGGATATTTCTTGTCATCCTCTGAATTTGAAAAACTGGTTCTTGTATCATAGCAGAGAGCATCCGTTCAGGTTCTTTTTGGGACTTTGGTGGATATAGCGAATAAGGAATAATGACATCTTTAAAACTCATGAGACTTGAGCTCCAAAAAAAAGTGATTTGTCTGGCATTAGCTTCAGAAAAGGAGTTTAGGAGTATTCTTGAATTACAATGTATGTCCCTCTCCCCTATTCTAAATGATTCTTGGAATCTCCATCTATTGGTACTTTTAAGATTAATTGTGATGCTAGTTATCCCGGTTCTGATGATAGTGTTGGTTTTGCTTGTGTTATTAGAGATTGTAATGGGAGTTGGCAAATGGGGTGTTTGGGATTGATTGGGAGTAATAATATTATTTGTTCCGAGGGTTACCTGAAACTGGAGGTCGATCTCGGATGAGATCTTCGGTACTGGTCAGAGATGACGTGTCCGGCTGGCTGGTGGCGGCCGGAGCTGTTGTGTCCAACTTGTTGGACTTGCTGCACTGCTGATCCTTGGCCACCGGAGGGTGGGGGTACCTGCAAGAGACTCCGATGCTTAAGTTAGCATGGGTATTAAGCAGGTTTATTGTAGAATCAGAGTACGAGTTATACCTGGGTGCTCCAGTGTATTTATAATGGTGAGAAGTGACCTTCTTAGATAAGATAAGTTAGTTATCTTATCTTATCTTATCTTATCTTTGGGCGAGGTCAGCTTATCTTCAACGGAACCTCCCTTCTCTCTGTAGGCTTGAGCCGTCTTTGGATTGGGCTGTGTTCCTTCTATTTGGGCCCTTATTGGGCCTCTGTAGCATTTTGGCCGAGCTCTTTGTGAAGAGGTCGGTCGGCTTGTCGCTAAACATCCCGGGTCGGACATCTTGACCCAGGGTATGAACAGTGCCCCTGCTTGAGTTTGATCTTTCCGTGAGATCGAGCTTCGATCTCTTTGGAAGTCGTGCTCAAGCATCTGTCTGGCTTGTTTCTTCATTGCTTTGCAATTTTGGCAGATTTTCTAGAGGTTTGGTACTTCACAGTTCGTCCTCTTTTGAGTGGTAGTGTGGGTTTTCTACCCTTGCCTTCTGGATCACGCCTTGCTTTTGTGTTGACAACCCTCTGCTTTGGCGAAGTTATCCTTGCGGCTTGATATTCGAGCTTTTAGTGACTTGTCCGATGACTTTTTAGTGTTCTTTATATAGAACCTTTTTAGTCTCGGATGACGTACGTAGCCTTGTTTGAGATTGTGCCTTCTTTGAGTGGAGTTGTATCCCTTTTAGCTAAGAACATTTGAGCCTTAAGTTGTTTCTCAACCTTTTGGCTTGTTCTTTTTTGAGATCGTACTTGTGCCTCTTCTTAGCTTACGTCGACCTGTACGACTTTGCCCCTGCTTGAGTTTGGACCTTTCCGCGAGATCGTGCTTTCGGAGCTTCGATCTCTTTGAGGAACTCGTGCTCAAGCATCCTGACTTTGGTCGATCTTGAGTAGTTTCTCCTTTGTGCGAGTCTGGTATTGCCTTTTTTAGTTTGTTGAGAGGTCTTTTCAGCTTTTTTTCGACTTGTTTGTCTTCACTGTTCGGGCTTTTTAGTCATAATCCAACAACTTTTTAGGTATAGTTTGTTTGGACGACTTTTTAGCTCCGTCTTTGAGGTCGTGCTTTTCGCTTTTTAAGTAGTGTCTTTTTTCAAGACTTCGTACCTTTCGGCGAAGCATTCCTGGCCTTCCTTTGGCCGTTTGTGAGATGTCTTTGTCCTCTTTGTGGATCTTTGTAGAGTGTCGGTACTTTGTTGTCTGACCTCTTTTGATCACTTTTGGTTTTGTCCACTTTCTGTTTGGTCGAGGTGGTCCTTGGGGCTAACTTGTCTGACGACTTTTTAGTGTTCTCGTAGAACACTTTTTAGTCATTCTGAACAATTTTGATAGCCTTGTCGTGGAGCCGTGGCTTTTTGGGCGGAGCTATGTCTGTTTTAGCGCACGTTTTTCGTTGGTCCGACTTCTTCTTGTCTGTCCAAGCTGTAGCTTTCGTTGGTCCGACTTCTTCTTGTCGGTCCAAGCTGTAGCTTTTGTTGGTCCGACTTCTTCTTGTCGGTCCAAGCTGTAGCTTTTGTTGGTCCGACTTCTTCTTGTCGTCCTTTTCCAAGTTATTTTTGTAATCCTCTTTCTTGGACCTTGGTCAGGTCTCTTTTAGGGATTACTTTTATAACTTGTTTTTTTTTTGTAGGAGACCGACTTCGTCATGTCGATCTCTTCTAAGTTATTTTGTAATCCTCTTTCTTGGACCTTGTTTAGGTCTCTTTCAGGGATTACTTTTATAACTTGTTTGTTGTAGGAGACCGACTTCGTTATGTCGATCTCTTCTAAGTTATTTTTGTAATCCTCTTTCTTGGACCTTTGTCAGGTCTCTTTCAGGGATTACTTTTATAACTTGTTTGTAGGAGGTCGACTTTTTTGCGTCGTTCTCTTTCTAAGTTATTTTTGTAGTCCTCTTTTTTGGACCTTTGTCAGGTCTCTTTCAGGGACTACTTTTATAACTTGTTTTTTTTTTTTTTTTGTAGGAGACCGACTTCGTCATGTCGATCTCTTCTAAGTTATTTTGTAATCCTCTTTCTTGGACCTTGTTCAGGTCTCTTTCAGGGATTACTTTTATAACTTGTTTGTTATAGGAGACCGACTTCGTTATGTCGATCTCTTCTAAGTTATTTTTGTAATCCTCTTTCTTGGACCTTTATCAGGTCTCTTTCAGGGACTACTTTTATAACTTGTTTGTTGTAGGAGACCGACTTCGTTATGTCGATCTCTTCTAAGTTATTTTTGTAATCCTCTTTCTTAGACCTTTATCAGGTCTCTTTCAGGGATTACTTTTATAACTTGTTTGTAGGAGGTCGACTTCTTTGCGTCGTCCTCTTTCTAAGTTATTTTTGTAGTCCTCTTTTTTGGACCTTTGTCAGGTCTCTTTCAGGGACTACTTTTATAACTTTTTCATTTTGGGTTGACTTTGTCATGTCTGGCCCTTCTAAGTTAAAGTAATCCTCTTTAATAGGGTTGGCCAGACCTCTTTCCATGGTTTACTAATAACTTGGGTTGACTTGGTCCGACTTCTTAACGTCGGCCAGTCTTTAAGTTATTATTTTAGCAATCCGTAAGACCTCGTCAGGTTCTTTTTTGGATCACTTTCGATAACTTCTTACATTATTCTGTGTTCATCTTTGCCGATTTGTAGAAAGTGGTTGTCATCTCTAGATCGTCTTTTGGGTGAATCGCGTTTTCACCTTTATCGGACGATTGTCTTTATCGTGATCGTGCAGTGAAATTATTTTTCACTTTCTGCCGATCTGTTGCTTTATAATCGGACGATGAATGCTTCAGATTAATGCGTCTTGGTATAGTAGTGAACTTTGTTTTCACTTTGTCAACCTTTGTCGAAATCAAACGATGAATTCGGTTTCCATCGTGGTCGGGTGGTGAAGTTGGTTTTCACCTTGCCGACTTGTCGCTTTGTAATCGGATGATGAATTTGGTTTTCATCTTGCCGACTTTGTCGTGATCGGGCGGTGACTTTGGTGTTCACCTTGCCGACCTGCCATAGTCGGGCGTCTTGGTAGGAAACTTTCTAGGGAATCTGCAATCTTTTAAACAATAAAATGAAGATAAGAATGTGTACATGTTAGTACTTACCTTTCTAGGTCGGCAATCTTTTTGGATCTTGGCCTGGCGCCCTTTTTAGATTGCAGGCATGCCATGACCTTGGTAGCTCTTGCCTCTCGAGGTTGGACACTTTGTAGCAACCTTTCCCCAGTTCTTCTGAACAATTTGGTATGGTCCTTTCCAGTTGGCTGCCGACCTATTTTGATGTCATTTCGGATTAGGATGAGATCGTTGTTGTTAGATTACCTTCTGATTATATCTTGAGGCCATTTGACATTTTAACTCCTCTTCCTTGATCCGAGCTCTTTCTCGGGTTTTTGGAGGTAGGTCGAGTTCTTCCTTTTGAAGTTGGGAGTTGGCCTCTTCACTGTAGTAGATCACTCTGGGCGATCCTTCTTTGGCCTCCATTGGGATCATTGCCTCCATTCCGTAAGCTAATCGGAAGGGTGATTCCTTTGTAGTGGAGTGTGGGGTTGTCCGATATGCCCATAGGACTTGTGGGAGCTCTTCAGGTGGGGCTATAGGGAAGTTGGCATGTAAAGCTTTGACTTTGTATTTGCTCTACAGAGCTTTGGTTCTTTCTGCAAAAAGTTTGCATCTTTGATCGTTTGTTGTCACTTTTCTTTTGTCATTCGCCTTTGAGAAGAATGTGTGCTTTGCTTAGGGTTTGGTTGTTGTTCCTGTTTCTTTTCATCGTTGCCTGACTCCTTTTGTACAAAAGTTCTAGCTTTTGTTTTGAACTTTTGTTTGAGAGGTGTTCGGACTGTTTGGGTATAGATTGTAGACTTCTTTTCTCTGTGTTCTTGCCCTGTTGTTGCCTCCAAAGGGTGCCCCTGGACTTTCGTGTGAGTCCTGGGGTTTCCCTTTTACTGCCACGTCTGTCACTTGATGTTCTGCTACTATTGTCCGAGTTGTTTCCTTATTTGCCCGAGTTGTTTGGTAGTAATCCCATAGTCGACCTATGTCTTTGAGATGTATACTAAGATCCCGGACGGCATGTCTGATTGGCTGAATTCCATAGTTTTAATGCGTGTTACTGTGGCTGACCCTGAGTACATCCCTTATACTGCCTTCGAGATTGACTTGTTGTGGTCTTGTAATGTAGCCTGGATGAGGCTTCTGTTATTGCCCCCTGGTTTGGTGTTGGCTAGTTTTGAAAATGCATCAGCTCAGGCATTCTGCATCCGAGGCATGTGTCGGACCTCATATCCCCGAATTGTCCGAGCTGTTGGTGCTGGCTGGTTTTGAAAATGCATCAGCTCGGGCATTCTATGTGTCGGACTTCATTTTCCCTGATTTGTCCGAGCTATTTTCTGTTTTTGTCCAGGGTCCCCCGAATTATCCGAGCTGTCCTCTGTAGGATTCTTCCAGCTAAGTTTTTTTTCTGTAGGATGCCTTTTATGGGCTGGTTGGTCCGAACTCTGATAGTGTGAGCTTGAAAGTATGGGTGGAGTCATTGAGAGGTGAGTATGTGGGCTTAGGCAAACTTTTTCTATCTTTTGATAGTTTAGTTCGGCCCCTTGTAGAGCTTTGCTGATGAAGTAGACGGGTTCTTGCCCACTTCCGTCTTCTCTGACTAGTGCTGAGGCTATTGCCCGACTTCCCACTGCGAGGTATAATATGAGTTCTTCACTTTCCCATGGTCTGGAAAGAATGGGTGGTTGCCCCAAGAATTTTGAAATCTCGGAAGGCTTGTTCGCACTCCGTTGTCCTTTTCAACTCGTCTGACCTCTTTGGTGTGAGGTGGACGTTTAACTCGTCCGACTTCTTTGGTGTGAGATGGACCTTCAACTTGTCCGACCTCTTTGTTGTGAGATGGACCTTCAACTCGTCCGACCTCTTTGGTGTGAGGTGGATCTTCAACTCGTCCAACCTCTTTGGTGTGAGGTGGACCTTTAACTCGTCCGATCTCTTTGATATGAGGTGGACCTTCAACTCGTCTGACCTCTTTGATGTGAGGTGGACCTTCAACTCGTCCGACTTCTTTGTTGTGAGGTGGACCTTCAACTCGTTCGACCTCTTTGGTGTGAGGTGGACCTTCCACTCGTCCGACCTCTTTAGTGTGAGGTGGACCTTCAACTTGCCCGACCTCTTTGGTGTGAGGTGGACCTTCAACTCGTCCAACCTCTTTGTTGTAAGGTGGACCTTCAACTCGTTCGACCTCTTTTATTTTTGATTGGGCGAGGTGGTGGGATCTTCTCCGTGTTGCATATTTCTCGGTAAACCTCCACAAAAGACACCTGAAGAGGGGTGTAATTGCGGTATTTTCTAGGCTTCCCGGGTTGATCTTCTTTTTTCTTGGACTCTTTATCCTTGTCCTATGGTGGGTTAGGAGAATTCGGTTTCTGAGCTCTCTCCTAGTCGAGAGTTCTCCTCCATGTTGATGTGTTTCTTTGCCTGTTCCTGTACCTTGTTTAGAGATGTTGGGTGCTTCTTGGATATTGAGTGGCTAAAAGGTCCTCCTCGTAGGCCATTGATGAGACCCAAGATATCTGCTTTTGTTGGCAGACTTTGTATGTCCAGGCACGCTTTGTTGAATCTTTCCATGTAGTTGCGAAGACTTTCCCGATCTCCTTGCTTGATTCCTAATTGACTAGGGTGTTCTTAGCCTTATCTTTTTGAATGGAGAATAACGGATTGCATCTGAGGCCTCCGTGAGATACATCCTGCTTCTGAAATTGCTAAGATGATGGCTTGGATCTGATGTGCCGTCGTACGGGGTCATGTTGGGAGCTTTGAAGTCCTTTGGGACTTTAGCTTTCATGATCTCTTTGGTGAATGGGTTTTAATCTTTGTGGGGGCTGTCTTCGTGACTGGATCGAGTTGTTTTGGCCTTGAGATCTGCTTCGAGTTTTAGGAGCTTGTCCTTTAACTCGCGGCGTTGCCTTACCTCTCTTTGTAGATCCTTGCCAACTTCTCGTTGATGCTGGCTTTCTTTTTCAAGTTGCTTTAGGCGATCTTGAAGCGCTTCTGTTACTCCCGGATGTGATGAGTTTTTGTCTCCGTTAGATTCCGGAGTATCTTTTGGTGTAGCGTCCGCGTTTTTGTGCAGCGTTCTGTCCTCTAGATCTGAATCGTGGTCGTTGTCATGGTCGTCCGCCATGGTGATGGGATGACTTCCAGGTTCCCCGACAACGGCGCCAATGTTCCGAGGGTTACCTAAAACTGGAGGTTGATCTCGGATGAGATCTTCGGTACTGGTCGGAGATGACGTGTCCGGCTGGCTGGTGGCGGCCGGAGCTGTTGTGTCCGACTTGTTGAACTTGCTGCACTGCTGATCCTTGGCCACCGGAGGGTGGGGGGTACCTGCAAGAGACTCCGATGCTTAAGTTAGCATGGGTATTAAGCAGGTTTATTGTAGAATCAGAGTATGAGTTATACCTGGGTGCTCCAATGTATTTATAATGGTGAGAAGTGACCTTCTTAGATAAGATAAGTTAGTTATCTTATCTTATCTTATCTTATCTTTGGGCGAGGTCAGCTTATCTTCAACGGAACCGCCCTTCTCTCTGTAGGCTTGAGCCGCCTTTGGATTGGGCTGTGTTCCTTCTATTTGGGCCCTTATTGGGCCTCTGTAGCGTTTTGGCCGAGCTCTTTGTGAAGAGGTCGGTCGGCTTGTCGCTAAACATCCCGGGTCGGACATCTTGACCCAGGGTATGAACATTATTCAAGGAGAATTATTTGCTATTTGGAGAGGATATCTCTTAGCTTGGGATGTGATTCAACGAGATGTTATTTGTGAGACGAATTTTTGTGGAAGCGTTTAATCTTGTTACTAATCACCAAGATGGTTTTGGGTTTATTGATCTGTTGGTGTTCAAAATAAGGGATATCATGCATTGGAATTGACGTGTTGACTTTCGTTTGATTATGAGATATGCAAACACGGTGACAGACTCCATGACAAAGATGGCGATGAGATTACAACTTCATCAAGTGGAACTTCTTTCTCCTTGGAAGGAGTTTAAGAGTAATCTTAAATGGGTCTGTCCCTTTATTTAAGCAGTTCCTTTGTTTTTTTAGTTTTTTTTTGTTTAGTTTATTTAAGTCATAAAAAAATTGTGCATAAAATTAGTTTTGATCCACTTTTTTGCCAATTAATTTTGAAGAGTGCTTTGAAAAATTTGAAAAACTTGATAAATGTAATGTTTTTTATAAACTACTAATATTTATAGTTTAATTTTACTGCTTGCTAACATGTTATAAATTACTAATATTTATTGTATTTTTTTGTGTTATAGAATTTGGGCCAATTTCTAACTAATAGATGAGGAAGATTTTGGTGATGAATTTTATTAGTAAATGAGTGTATTATGTTGAATTTGCTTGTTAGATTTGTTAATAATTTTATAAAGATTTGTGATGAATTTGTTTTTGCTGAATTTGTGCTACAGCAATAGTTTTATATATATTAGAGGCTTATTTTTTATTTTTGTATTAGAGACTTATTTTTTATGATTTATGTATGATATTATTTTAGCATTTTATATTGAACAGTGAAAGTTTTTTCTTATTTAAAAAATCATAAATCTAAACTGTTTGTAATCGGAAGGAATTTTCAAAAAAAAATTATCCAATTCAAATTGTATTGCATATAAATTAAATGTTTAAATCGAATAACTTTTTATTTTAAAATTGAATCAAACTGCACCACAAATATCCTCACTAATTAGCCAACATAATATTATTGTAACATGCGTGTAGGGCTGAAAGTGAGTCAAGTCAGCTCATGAGCTAATTCGAATTCGACTCGTTAATAGATCGATAAGCTGAGCTCATGAGCTAGTGAGCTAAGTTTGAGCTTGGAATTGAGCTCATAAATTAAATGAGCCGAGTTTGAACTTGGATAAGCTCAGCTCATTAGCTCGTGAGCTGACTCGATTATATATATACACATATTCTATATGCATTTAATCTATATTTTTAATAGAAATTATAGATTACGTATTTATGTTTCTATAATTTGAGCCAGCTCGTGAGCTTTCGGTGAGTCGAGTTTGAACTTAAGAAATATGCTCGATTATTAATGAGCTAAGCTCAATTTTTGTGAGCCGAACTTAAACTTGGTCTAGTTCGACTCACTTTCAGCCCTACAAACGTGTAGCCTACTGATATTATTTTAAATTATCTCAGTTCAATAAACAAAAGTTCCAGCGACATAAACAACAATATTCCAATGTAAATATTTTTGCATGAGGCAAGATAAAAATTCATAATATTTTGAAGTGTAAAATGTTCCTAAAATTATTTACGCAAATATATTATAAAATATTGTTTTATTGATGAAAGTACTTAAATATTTTACCATCTCAAAAATTATAAACATAACAAATACAACAATAGAAATAAATATAATAAAAAAGAATTAGGTGGTAAAAATAAAAATCTAAATAGTAAAATAACCAT
>NC_029792.2:23579329-23581135 GCF_000816755.2 Arachis ipaensis
TGGCCGAGGAAACGTATATTAATACGCATAACGCATTGCACGTGGACAAAAATACTAAGGTTCAAGGGTATTTGTGTAATTTTGAAATTTACAACGCTCTTCTCAATTCTCAATTTCTCATGACTCATCCAGATCTTGGACCGGTTTCTCGAAGTAAACGCCCACCAGTCACCACATCCCTTTTATAATTTTTTGTAGAGAAAGTATTGAAACCAATATTAATTGTGTACAATGAATTAAAAAAAATTAAAATTAATATTCAAATCCATTTATATTATGTACGGTTATTTCTAATCTTACTGTAATCTCCAATACACGTTCAAAACGCACCGTCATTTTCTCCGGTTCTCATCTTGCATCACTGAATTTTTTGTCAGCCATACCGAGGCCGCTACATCCTCCCACCGACATGTCCTCACCTCCGCCAGTCAGCCCGATGCGCCTCGTCCTTCGACGCTCAGCCTAACGTTGCTATCGCTGTTTTCGTGCCTGTCTTTCGAACTGGCTTCGCTTTCTCCCATTCCTTCAAGCCTCGATGATACCACTATGCTCTTCTTTTTCGGATCCAAGCATGTTAGCTTCTTTCATGATTTGAGCCGTATGCTCACAACAGTGTCGCTTTTGTCATGATTAGTCCTTTAAAATTATGTTTCACCACAATAATAGTTTCTTTTGTTTATTCCTCTTCTTCTTCTATTTTAATGGTCAATTTAGGATGATTATTTTAGTAGGTATACAGATGGTTATTTTATTTTTATGTAGATAATTATTTTGATTGGATTGAGTTTAGTTATATATAATTAAAATATGTTAGATATTCAATTCATTAGGTATGCGAATGATTATTTTTATGATGGTTATTTTTATTAAGGGTGAGTGGCGTGTGGCAAGCTAAGTAGCGACGATGAAATAGGATGATTAATTATGAAGGTGGGGTGGCCGCCGGTTGAAAAAGAAGAGAGTATTGGAAGATTTCATATGGTTATTTTTTTTGAAATAACTAACTAAATTTTTTAAAAATTTAAAATTTGAAATTTAATGTGAAATAAGTGAATAAGAGTTTTTAAATTTATTATTTTGTGGGTAATTTTCATTTTTAATTTATATTGAGTTAAATAAGCAGCTCATTATATACATTGAAATACCCTATTGATTCTTAGCAGGACTCTTTTTTTGTAATTTTTTTTAGGATTTAATTTAATATTTAATACATTGTTGGTATTGTAGATATAGGAAAATGGTTATAAAATATATTTTACATTAAAAATAATTGCATTTATAAAAAAATTCATATAGTATTGTTAATATAAAATTTTTTATATAGATGAGAATAAAATGCTTGTTATTGCTTAATGGTTGACTAGCGACATTAATAATTTGTTCAAAATAAATTATATATATTATTGTAAAGAAAAATATCTACTTGATTAATTGTATTATTTAAAAATTCCTGTAAATATAAGTTATAATACATAATAGTATAAAAATCTTTTATATTCGTAAATTAACGATGCATAAAAAGTTACTTTCTCACAAAGATTTTATTCAAATATCTACAAACTTAAAAGTTATATTTTAAAATGATCAATTTTTTTCTAACTATAATGTATCTGAGAATTGAGATGGATGGTTTCAAATAGCAAAAGTTTGTTGACTTTGTTCTAACAATGTAAATATTTAAATTCTAATAAATTACAAGCCCGTTATTCTTTTTTTATTTTTTTATTTTGATGATTATCAAGATTGGTTCGATCCTAGTTTACTAGTTTAGAACTTGGGATTTAAAGTAATTTGATGTGAAAATGA
>NC_029792.2:23581631-23585725 GCF_000816755.2 Arachis ipaensis
AAATAATTATTCATAATTTACTATAGTTTTTATTTTTCAAAAATATAGCAGCTTCCACTTTCCTCCCCCCTTTTTCTTAACCTTTATTAATAAAGAAAATATCCGAGGTATTTTCTCTTGTCAATTCTATTTGTTACAAAAACTTCAAAATATATCCATGTTCATACTTAGCTATGACTTATCTTTTATTATGGGATATGGAAAAAACTCGTTAATGTGAAGAGATTGATATTTGGTAGGAGGACAAAGAATTTTAACCACCATTAAATTTATAATTTTAATATATGTATAAATTTCATTATCTTAATTTAACATAATTAGACCTTTATTTATTCATTTTATTAATCTTTTATTTTAGAAAATTTGATCCATGAGATACATAATTTTTTAAATAAATCAAAAATTATATATTTATCATTTTGTACAAAATATAACTATTTACTATTTTACATATTATTTCTCATTTTCGCAACAAGTGTAAGCGAAATTGAAAATATATATTTTCTATTCTAATTTCACAATCACTACCAATGAAATTGAGAAAAAAAAATTACAATTTAGCTAACAATATCGATATAATTTGAACAACAAAAAATCTATCAATTATTTTAAACATCTTCCACTATTTTCAACTGTTTATTTATATTTTTTAAAAGCATATATGCTATTCTAAGATTTATTTTAAAAAAAAAGTCTATAAATTAGTGATATTTTTATTTGTAGAGATGCTACACATCCATGTAACCATGTAATCAAATTGGTCCAAACCCAAAACAACTCACACGCTTCCAATCTTATTAAATAAACGTGACTTCCACGCGCCCTATACACACGAAACCACTATCTTCATTCGCGCTTCATTATGAAAAAACGTTCTTTCTTCTTTAAAACGCACGAAATCGCTCCTTTTCTTCGAATCTCTCTCAAAATCACTCAAACTTCAGTCACGTTCTCTGCGAAAACCACTACTGCAGAAGAATCGCGAGAAGATTTGGCAAGGAACTACCACAAACGAATGAAAACAGCAACAGAGACTACTAAAGGTATGAGAAAAACTAATGTTCATTTGAAATCTTACAATGTCACGTTTCTCCTAATTGCATTTTAGGTTTACTGGATTGATTTGTTTCGTTTAGTAGATCGAACTATTGTGAATGCATTTTTACAGTATAACTATGGCTTGGAATGAAATTTGTTATTATTTTCATTCAGTTCAGTGGATAGTGTAACTAGGGCTTTGAAATTGGTTGTTACTCTGTTCAGTACTTCTTTTGCATGGAGAAATACTATTTTTGATGATTAAAAGTTGAAAACAATTTATTCTTCACATGAACATTGTTCAGTTCAGTGGCATTCTTTTTCTTTGTTTAGGGTTTAGGATTACTGTGATTGAATTTTTACAATATAACTAGGGTTTTGAATGAAATTTGTTGTTATTTTCATTCAGTTAAGTGGATAGTTTAACTAGGGCTTTGAAATTGGTTGTTACTCTGTTCAGTACTTCTTTTGCATGGAGAAATACTATTCTTGTTTATTGAAAGTTGATCACCATTTATTCACCACATAAACGTTGTTCGGTTCGGTGGCCTTTGTGATTTTTATTCACCAAATGAATGTTGTTCGGTTCGGTGGCCTCCTTTTACTTTGTTCAGTGTTTAACATTATTGTGATAGCATGCAAGAATCATTTCCTAGTATTTTCATTATTTATGATGTTTGATTCTGTGCATGAATGAGTTTCGGTTCGGTGGCTTGTGGCATTTTAATAGACTTGATTAAGATATACATGCTTGTGCTTATCGGTGTATTGAGTGAAGTATTAATCAAATTTTTTCAGTGTTTAAGATTATTGTGATAGCATGCAGTAATCATTTTCTAGCTGTTTCATTATTTATCATGTTTCATTCTGTGCATGAATAAGTTTCGGTTTGGTGGCCTGTGACATTTTAATTGACTTAATTAAGATATACATGCTTGTGCTTATCGGTGTATTGAGTGAAGTATTGACCAAATTTTTTCATTACAGTAAAACAGAACAAGACAATGGTGACAATGAAGGAGAAATCGCACTATAACGTAAGCACATTAACTGATTCAGGAATTTGGAGCAATAAGACTCGCAAAGCCATCTGCTGCCTTCTCCAGCCCTTATTGTAAATTCTCATCTGGGGATTTAGATAGTAAATAGGACATACTATGATTAACTGGTTGTAATTAACAATATTTTGTTTAGCTTGTTTAAAAAAACAAACAATGCTTCTTTCAAATGTATATATGTCAATATTAATGTAAATGTTAATGTATATATCTATTCTTAATATCAATGTATATATCAAATATTAATATTTATATCTGATTCAAGATGGATTATTCCTTGTTCTGTCTGTTGGAACTGTCTGGTTGCTGTTTTGTTCCAGGTTCTCCAGCGATTGGAATCAGTGTATTTACCAATACATTAAGAATACCAAAAAACACAGTGAACCGAAATTAATACACTGGTCGAACCGAAAATTGCAAACACACTGTACAGAAATTCAGAGAGCTAATTATAAAAAAATGTTTCTATCAGTATTCAGTTTTAGAAACACCTAAACTCTATGACATAGCACCATAAAGAAAAAAATTGACTTTTGGAATAAAGGATTTCACAAAAAAAAGTGACTATTCATTAAAGACTAACAACAGTCAGAAATTAACTCACCTATAACTTCGGTGAACCGAAATTAATACACTTGTCGAACCGGAATGTGGTCATGGGTGAACAGAAATATCTATTAATAAAAACTAAAACTCGTATAATCCTCTCTTGGATAATTCATATCTGGTGCATTGTAAAGACTGGAGCTTAACTGAATCGATGATCCAGCGTCTAAAATGTTCAACTACAAAAAAGACATAATTAATTGTATATTAGCAAAATGCACAACTGAATTTTTACCTAATCGAAAACAAGTTAATTTTACCTCGCTTAGAACTGTCTTTTTCTTTTTTTTTTTCATGACATTTGAGATCTTTTTTTCCAAGTTTGATCCAAGTCTGTTCTTGGACTGGCCTCTTGTTTTGACGCGTGGCGGGCTTTGAAGGTCGTTCACATCGCTCAACGTCGCTTCTTCGTGGGATAACAAACTTTTTCCTCTAAGTTTTTTTATAGACTCCTTTCTGCATACCGAACCGAACACATGCTCATGGTGAAACAACTATATAATACTTACTGAACCGAAAAGTTACTCACAGTAAACTAAAGATAATCCATTATATAAAACCAAATTCGAAACAACTCTGTCTACAATTTAGATATTATCAATTCAATTCAGATTCAGATCACCTCCGTCCCTTCAATTCAATTCAAATAAAATTAGCAATTCCATTCCATTGAATTCGATTCAAAATTCAATAATCCAAACCTCATCAAATTGATGCGTTCGGAAGAATAATCCAAATCGCACTCGTTCAACTGATTTGTAGTTGATTCATTCATTATTTCAATTCAGAAGTCCAGATCGAAGAAGAAGAAAAACGACGAAGCTAATTACGTCAAACTCAATCCAGATCCATAATGCAGAGAAGAAAAACGCGAACAGAAGAGAATAAGAAATTTTATTAGGTTGAAGAAGAAGAACGAAAATGCGAGAAGAGAACAAGGTTTACATTGAGAAAGGTTTATCACGCATCAGAAGATTTACGTTATATACGTTATATGAGGCGCGTGTATAACAAACGACTGAGGTGGAAGAACGCGCGTGTGGAGGAAGTTACTTGGATAACATCCATGTATTTTTTACATAGACTTAGAATTTTTCTCTTTTATTTGCAAAAAGTTAGGTAAATTCAACTTCAAGATTATGATCTAACTTCTATTTTCTATCTATTTTGCAGAAAATCGCAATTGCCAAAAACCAACCATATCATAGAAAACCCCATAGTAGCAAAATATGTTGCTTTTAATTGCAATTGCCAAAAACCAACCATATCATAGAAAACCCCATCGTAGCAAAATATGTTGCTTTTAAGAAACAAAACTTCCAACTTAGACAGAGCCCAAAAAAGTAAAAAACTAAAAACAACAAATAAAATAAAATAAAATAAAGAGCACCT
>NC_029792.2:23585749-23594696 GCF_000816755.2 Arachis ipaensis
CCTTTATATATTATATATTTTTTTTTCTTTATCGCAAATAATGGAAGAAAATAATTTCCATAAAACAAAAAAAAGCAAAAATAAATCCTTAAAATAACACTGTCAAGAAAAACGGAAGTCCTACCTTTTTTACTGTGAAGAAATTCAGGACAATAGCGATCTACGCTGCTGAACGTGAAACAAAAATCTTTACTTTTTTTTCTTTTTAATTTTTTGGATATAAATATAAATAGTTAAAAAGTGTAAATTGTAAAAGATTATAGTCTCTCTCTCTCTATATATCTTTATATTTCTTTCTCTCTCTCCTTCTCTCTGTATTTTTCTCTCTCTTTAACTGGTTCTTCGTCGCAGGAAGAGAGAGGCTTGTTTGGGTCCGAGGTAGAAAAAAACAGAGCGAGATCTGAACTTTTTGGAGAGACCCTTTCTCAAAAGAGGGTCTTCTTCTTCACTGTCTGGTATTCTCTCCATCTTTTTCTGGTGCAATTTTTCTTGCTCGTTCTGTTTCTTTGGTTTTGGTTTTTCTGTCCATTTGCTCAAAGATTTTGTCTTTTATGTTGAATAAATTCTGGGTTTGATTCTGATCATTCAAATGTATTCAGATCATATATAACCTTGTCGAAATTTTCGTGCTTGTAGCTCAGTTTTCTGGGATTTGGATTTGCATGTCAAGTTTTCCATTTTGATGAGGCTGTGGTTTTGGATGCATAAAAAGATGATTTTTATCGTTTATATCATCTGGGTGTTTGTGATTTGTTTCTATTTCATGTTAAAGGTGGAGATGTTATAGCATTTTAGATCCCTATGTTGATTTTCTCATGCTCTGATCAAATTTGATGGAATTCATGTACTGATTGATGAAGTGAGGTGTTATATCGTCATCGTTCATTCGACTTCGGCCTGCATATATTTTTCATTTTTTGAAATTTGTTAGATAATTAACAATCTCTGTGAATTGTTTGCAAAAAGGATTTGTTTTTGATTCGTGGTTTAAGAATTTTGTGCCTGGTTTATTGATCATGTGGATCAGAATCACTGAATTATTATACGCTTGCTCCGTATTTGATTTCCCTCAATAGTGATTTTCTCTCCTAATATTTTTATGTTCTTTTGGGAATAAGTTTCTTTAGTTTTGTGAGGGTGTGTTGTAATTGGAGCCATGGCGGTCGAGGTTGTCGGATTTGAGATGGTTCAAGGACCAATGGATACTGGTGCTGAAGGAGGCAAACCTATTTTGAATGAAAAGGAGCATGGCAAGCTGGAAAAGGATTCCAGCGCGGCCATCAAATTCGGCTCACATGGAGATGAATCTGCTAAAGGGGAAGGGAATAAAGCTTCTGATTCGAGTGTTCCGAAAGAGGCAGCGGAAGAGTGGCCTGCACCTAAGCAGATTCATTCCTTCTATTTTGTTAGGTGCCGGCCTTATGAGGATCCACATATTAAATCTAAGATTGATCAGCTTGACAAAGAGATTACCAAGAAGAATCAAGCCCGGTATCAGGTCACTGAAGCACTGAAAGCTAAGCGGGTGAGTTCTAAATAATCTGTCACGGCTACTTGTCTTTTAGTTGTTGTTTATCAAAATTTGAAAATGACAAGAGGATTCAAGGTGAGAAGTAGGATGTGTTCGAATATGGGGTTGGTTTCGGTGTCTGAGCATATGTGTTGTTCCTAATGTTAATAACTGTGATGGCAAGGGTGATAAAAAAAAAACTGTTCATATGTTTCAAAAATAACTAGTTGCTGATTTTTCCGCTGTTTACTGTTGTTTCTTTTGACAGAAAATCTTAATTTATTGTTCACCATAAATCTACGCTTGACTAGCTTTGATTTTACATGGAGCACTATTGCAAGGGAGTCAAATATTTATTCTTTTGATAATGCATGTCTTTATTGAATTGCGCATATTCGGGCATTTATTCTGGATTTATCGAGTCAAAACAACTTTTGCTAATATTAGAATAAAATAAAATAGAGAAGTATGTGACAAATAGCATTACATCTATTTATAAATTGAATGCACAAACACCAAATTAGTAGCAGAATATATAAGATTATGAGGTTCAATTTACAAACCCCACTTACCCTATTGCCCTACACTGCTTTCTTACACGAGAGTTAAATTATGTCTATTTTATCCCGTGTATCACAGATGACAGGTCACATCACTCTTCTTTTTTATTTTATTCATTTATTTTTTTTATAACTCTAGATTAGTTTTCCCAAATCTTCAGGATGTATTATTGAGTATGTTCAATTCAATGACAGATGATGAGAGCTTAATGCAAATTTGATTTGGTCTTACTCTTGCAGTCGGAACGGGCAGAGTTAATTTCTCAGATCAAGGCTCTAAGAGGTGACAGCAGGCAATTCCAGAGTATTGTGGATGAGAAAATAAAAGAGATCGAACCTCTGCAACAAGCACTGGGCAAGCTTCGTACCAACAACAATGCTGGTCGCAGTGGTTTATGCTCATCGGAGGAGGAACTCAATGATATTGTGTGTTACGAGTTCGATTTCTTTGAATTGCATATTAATTCCTCCATCTATTGTCTATTAACTGACCACTTCTTTGTGCTTCGATTGATGCAGATATATAGCTTGCAATACCGCATACAACATGAGAGCATTTCTCTAAACGAGGAAAAGCAAATCATGCGAGAAATCAAACAGCTTGAGGGGACAAGGGAGAAAGTTGTTGCTAATGCTGCCATGAGGGCCAAGTTACAGGATTCTATGGGACAGAAGGAAGCCATTCAAGACCAGGTTAAGGTAAGATAATTTTGCTTTATTGTTCTGTTGAGCTTCTTTTTATGGAGTGTCAGGGTGCTTTTGTTATAGCTTTTTCTGGCAAAAGATCGCTTGTTTTAACCGAAAAACTCACTTTCCATATATTTGTATGAATATAGAATAATCCGAATTTTTCAAATCTATCAGTTTTCTGCTTTTTCTCTTCAAAAAGTTGAACAAGTAACATTTAAGAAAATCATTTTGTAGCTTTTTCAATTATATAGAAGAATCAAGTTTTCAAAACTTTTTTGAAGGTGAAAGACAAAGGCACCCTGAATATACTTGAAACGTTTACTATTCAATGAGTTCATTGGAGATTAATTGCCTTCGAATTATTGCAGGCTATTGGTGGGGATTTGGATGGAGTGAAGAAGGAGAGACAAGCGATTCGGTCCAAAATCAAGCAAATTGATGATGAACTGAAAGTCATCGACAAGGATATCCAGACTCTGCAGGACGAACTGACAGCTATCACTCAAAAGAGGGAACAGGCTTATGAGAGTATTCAACAGCTGAGAAAGAAGCGTGACGAGGGGGTATGTTTTGCATTTTAATACTAGCATTTTCTAGCCCTCACGGCGATTGTCTAACATGAATGACCACCACTCGGCAAAAGTAGAATTTTGTCATACTGTTTCTTAATTAACATGATGTTTTGTCAGTCGGAATCGGTTCTAGTAACTACAATCATGATTTCTTGGCTGAATTGTTTTCCCAGTCTCGTGTTTGCACTTGATTGTTAATTTTATTTATACTATCTTTCTCAGAATTCCCATTTCCACCAATCCCGTATAATTCTGAACAAAGCAAAGGAACTTGCTGCAAAGAAAGATGTTACTGCTATCGAGGAACTTTCACAGACAGAGGTTTGTACTCATGATATTCATTCTTTAAAGCACCGTGAGATTATTTAACAATGACATTGAAATTTCTCTTGCATCTGTTTATTTTTTTTCTGGGTTATGGATGCGATCTTACTTTTATTTTATATTTTGTTATTTGCGTTTTTGGTTCCAGGTCGAGAAATTTATGTCACACTGGAACAGTGACAAAGCTTTCAGGAACGATTATGAGAAAAGAATCCTTCCATCATTGGATATGCGTCAGTTGAGTAGGGATGGGCGGATGAGGAACCCTGACGAAAAGCCAATCCTGGAAGAGCCAAAGGTTGTCGAAACTGTTGCACCGGCAAAAACAGTTGCAAAACAGCCAAAGGAGGAGCCTAAGCCTGCTCCTCAGGAAACCTTGGTCACTCAAGCAGTTCCAAAAGAAGCCAAGAACAAAGGGAAAGACTCAAAATCCAAGCTGGCAAAGGATATAGAGGAAACTGATGAATATGACTTCGCGATACCCGTAAAGGAGACTCCCAAGGAGCCCAAAGTTGATCCAGCAAAGCTGAAAGAGATAAAGAGAGAGGAGGAAATTGCGAAGGCAAAGCAGGCCTTGGAAAGGAAGAAGAAGCTAGCAGAGAAAGCTGCCGCCAAAGCCGCTATCAAGGCACAAAAGGAAGCTGAGAAGAAGCTCAAGGTAACTGCCACACAATTCTTCTTTCGATGTATGTTTTTCGAATAAAAACATTTTAGTATTTCGCATATATCTAAATATGTTGATATCTTTAGGACCGCGAGAAGAAAGCAGCAAAGAAGAAAGGTTTGGCAGCAACTGACGCGAATCCCGAGGAACAACCAGAAGATTCATCAGCAGTGGAGGCCACAGAGCAAGAAAAGGAGGATGATGTTGAAGCCCCAGCTCCAGTGGCAGTGAAGGAGAAGGCCCTGAAGGAAAGTAGTGTTAGATCCAGGAGCCGTGCCGCGAAGGGCCCTGAATCGATTCCAAAGGCCATTCTTAAGCGGAAAAAGTCTACCAACAATAACATGTTGTATGCCTCAATCGCCGCCTTTGTTTTGGCAGTTCTGGTGTTGCTGATTATTGCATACATCTATCTTATCTGAAGAAAGAGAGAAAAATAAAAAAAAAACCAAAGGTTTAGATCTAGAAGAGAAGGAAGTGTATACCAATTTTCCTAGTGGCTGGCTAGGTTTGTTGAGGGGTAGCCTTTTAAGTTACTAAGATGGATCATGCAAAACTCCTGTGCTTTTAGCTTCTGCTTTTGTGGGGGGAGAAAACTTGATACTTTTTTAGTTTGACTGTACCTTTTTATCAAATTTTGTTCAGCTATCTTTTGACATGTTTATTACTGGATTCTTGAGTTTGTTTCTATAGTTTAAATTAACTTGGTCAGAGGAATGGCACCATGGTATGGTAGGCTTTCAAACTTAATCTTGAGAGTTTTGCATTGCTGGTTATGTAGTCTTGAATCTTTTGATGATTTAGAGCACTATTCCTTCCAAGTCCGAAGTGATTGACTTGGCTTCAAAATCACTCTCTTTTCATAAATATTTTATGTACTTTATAAAAAAAAGGCTTATAAAGTCTTGGATTTTGTCATTATAATAGTTCACTTTTGTAGTGATAGTTATTTCAAGATCTTGTAGTTCATTATATTAGTGTTTATATTAAAAGGAATTATGTTAAGTGTATATTATAATCAGTCACTACAATAAAATGCACATTATAATGTTAAATATACATTAAAAATAAATTAAATTATACATATATTTATACATAAATATATAATAGTTGATTTATAATTGATTTAAGTGTATAAATAGCATTTGTATTAATAGTTAGTCAATTGAAAAGGGTTATTCACGGAAAATTGTTACTATTGGTTATTGGAGGGTTTTGACAAGGTGGTCTAGTGAAGTGTTGTAGAGTAGAACTATTGAGATGGCAGAGGATGATATATTATGAGTTGGTGAATTTTATGGTGTCTAAATTGTTTAATTTATTTTTAAAGGTAAAAAATAAAATGTTTAAAGTATAGTTATTAAAATCGGATCGGATTGACTGATTTACCGTTTGAAATTTAAAATTTTCTCAAAATGCTTGATGTGGGGTTTAAACCCCTCTCCTCAACAAAAGAGATGCCATTCACAACCATCAAATTGTCATACTTATTAATATATATGCAAATTATAATACATATAGATATCTTTTATCAAATAGTTTATTTTTATTTAATTTATTTTAATTTTAGTTATAAACTCACTCATTCTTAAATTAATTATATTTTTATTTAACAATAATTATAAATTCACTTATTTTTTCTTTTCATAATTATATAATATCTATTAATATTTTTTTCAATAAATACTTGTAGTAATAATAATATAATAAATATAAACTAATTAATAAATTATTGAAATTTAAAAATAATAGTTATTTTAATATAAAAACAAAATAAAAATATTTATGATAGAGTAAAAATAATATAATACTTATTGTTCATGTTTCATATTGTTTTAGAATAGCTTGATTATTCTTAAAATATTAGTGAATATATGTATTTTAAATTTTAATTTTAAGTTTTTGACTATTTTTTATTTACATAAGATCGGGTCAATCGGTTTAACTAGCGATTTACCAGTTAAACCAATAATCTAGTGACTTAGTAGTCTGACTGGTTTTATCACCGATTCGATTCTGACAACTATGATTCTGATATACAAATTTTGTTTTTTCTGTCTTTCTTGTTTTGCAAGAATTCTCTATTATTGCTTCCTCCCTTTGTTGTTTCTTGTTGTTCTTCATCTCAAGTTTGGATTCTTGAATTACTTTCGCAATACTATCTAATAGTTTTAAATTTTTTTTCCATGAAAGTATCTTTTTATAAGTAATCACATTTTTTAATTAGTAGTAACTGGTTGACAAGGAGAAGAAGTGGCCAAAAAAAATTTATTGATGCTTTATTATTGACACACAAACAAAAGAAGGAAAAAAAAGCATACTATACTTTTAGTTATGCATACTATTTTCTTTTGCTAATTAATCATTGATGGCAAAGTCAATCATTTTTGGCTTCTAGTTCATAATGTAATGTTTGTACTAATATACTCTTTTTTCTTTTGGTATGAACTATGAAGGGACAATAATGGAAAAGGGCTTTCTAAGAATGATAATCCTAATTTAAGCCTTATATCTTTTTGTTATATTGTTTACAAGTGCTCCTTTTTAATCTGTTCTAATGTGGCACCACATCTATCTCATATTATCATCTTAGTAATAATTAATAAGCTAGAAAAGGATAATGTAGTCACTAGAATAATTTATAATTGGTTGGCAATAAATTAAATAAGATAAAAAAAAAGTGCCTAACCCAGCAATTAATGGATAACCAGATCACTGACCTAATAAACAAAACCCTTATCATCTTCATTCCTTAATTATGAGGGAAGAAAGTGCATGCTCAATTCATTTTGTAATGATGTATTTGTTATCTCAGAAGAATGCTAAGTCTATGTGGATGTGGCCTTGCTTTTTTTTATGTTACAGACAAACAAGTGAGTACCACTGAAAAAACTCACTTTTATAACATAATTATTTTAGCTACATACTACGTTCAACCGTTTTTGTAATAGAAAATGTTCTATTCGTTAAGAATATAAGAGGGAAAAAAGTTATAGAAAAATTATTCTTTTTTCAAAAATATTCTTTAAGGTTATTTTTTGCATTCTTGAAGTGTGATACATGCATTAAAAACATGCACTTTTCTGAATTGAAATCATCTATCTCCTTTAAATTTTCAAAAATTTTTGAAATAAAGTACTATTAACATTTAATTTATTTTAATTTTGTTCTTAATATTTTAAATATATTTTAATTATATCATTAGATATTAACATCATCAATAGAGATACTGATGTGAAAAAAATTGTGTGCTAACGTGTTATGAAGCATCGCAACTCTATAATGACATTTGGGTTGGTCTAGTGGTTGACTCACTAGTATGCTTAAGTAAGTGTTGGGGATTCGAATCCCGCCTTATGCATGCAGCAATCTATTGACCAATGACAAACCTTTAAATACAGTTCAGTACCGCGGTGGATTAGTTCTTAGCCTGTAGAGTTGGAAAATACCGTAGAAACCAAAAAAAAAAAAAGTAGTACATTAGCATAAGATTGTTACGTTATATATTGTCCATACTTAGAGATATAATTAAAATATATTAAAATATTAGGTGTAAAATTGAAGCTAAACATTAAGAATAAAATTAAAATCAAAATTGTATATCTTGAGAAAGAAACGCATATTTATAATTTTGTGGATATTTTTGTAAATAAAAATCATATTACAAATATTTTTAAAACATACGAATGTTTATTGAAATTTAATATTAGTAGCATTTTTATTGAAAAAACAAATATATGTGAAGCTACGGTAAACTAAGAAATTAATGAATATAAAAGAGTGATTTGAAATAAAAGATCAGTACCTAAAGCAATTTTCCATTTAAAAATTTGGTTCTATTAAACCACTCTTCCACTTTAGTCCATGACAACAATAAAAATGTCTCACGATCCACAAATTTAACCCAACAAAATGCACAAATTAAATGATAATTTAGTCTTTATCTTATCTTATAGTTATCTTTATCTACTTTTATCTTTCATAGGCCAATACTCTATATATACTTAATTTTACCTTCATAGTTTACAATTCATTCAATCAACAATCAATAAAATTTTTTCATCTTTTTCTTTCACAATTCTTTTATTTTTCTATTCTTTCACAATTTTATTAGGTTCTAAAAAAAATTGGCAATGAGTATGCTTTAACAGCTAGCTTTTAATAGCATCTCTCTTTTTTAATATTCCATAATAAAATTATTGAATCCTTTTCAATAAAAGAACGTATGCTAGGTGAGCATTTAGCGGGTTCCAACCCAATTAATTAAGAACCAAATTTATTTTAATGATAATACTATATATATCTTTTTATGTAAGCATATATATGAAACAGAGATGGTGGTTTGCACGTACTTGTTGGGGATTAAAAACAAGCGAGCTAAGGCCTAAAGGGGGTAGTATTTTAGAGTGATGAAGCTAAAATGTTGAGACATAATTTGGTGCTCCAAATTAAAGTGAAAAAAGAGTGTCAAAGGTACTTAATTAATTAATTGGTTGGTGTGTTTGTCTTGTTCAGTTTCTGGCACGCCGATGGGACCTGGTCGGTGCCATTTTCATTTCTTACTTTAGTTTCTTCTTCTTCTTCATATGTTATGTTATGATTATGGGACTAGGGAGTAGGGGCTTCCACT